>NW_004798120.1:168188-185906 GCF_000002075.1 Aplysia californica | reverse complement strand
TCTCCCTCTCTCTCTCTCTCTCTCTCTCTCTCTCTCAAGCCAATACTTTAAGCATAACAACCTTTTGTGTGTGTCTGCTACCAGATCAAGGAGTTCACATACGACTACACCAACTGTGAGCGGACAGGTGGCGGGGGGCAGACATGTGCAGATTTCTTCACTAACCCCAACAACACAGGACTGACTTGTAACTGCCAGATCACGCGCACCCTGGAAAAGTTTGAGGTCTGTTGGTGTCTCATTGCAGTTTTTTCTACTGTACAAAATCAAGTCTTTATGCTTGCTTAGCTTATGAAGGGGGTTTTTTTTTCTTTACATTACTTTTGAACACTTTTTACTTTTTTGATTCTTTAGAGTAATAGAAAAGGTGTGAAAACTTCATATCTTTTTCATTATAAGAATAAAAGAAGGGATAAAGGGAAATAAATTGTGGCAATGTTCTCTTCATGTCACAGTCATATAGTTGTTGATAAAAAGCACCAAACATTATCATGTCTGTTCATTTCCTGCCTCTGAATTTTCAGAAATCGGTGTATGTGTACTATGGGCTGACCAACTTTTACCAAAACCACCGTCGCTACGTGCGCTCAAGGGATGACGACCAGCTGCACGGGGAAAACATTGGGCCCGGCAGTCTAAACGACGATTGTGACCCTTACAGAACCGTCTCCATCAACAGTACAACCTACGGCTACGCACCATGTGGGGCCATCGCCAACAGTCTGTTCAATGGTGAGTACCTTGTTTTAAATGACTGGTGGTGTACTCTCATACCAAGAGCATTTTATTTTTAGTGAGTTGTCTATGGTGAGTATGTTGTGGAAATGCTTGCAGTCATACCCAAACCATTATATTTTAATTGAGTACATTTTGTTTTGGCTGTTGTTGGGCTTCCTCACATTCGGATAACAGGAGATAAAAGTTGCTGTACTATTTCTTTTTTTGTGTGAATTATCTATTGTGTGAGTACAATGTGGATATGACTGACGTGCCGTCATACCTAAACCATGTTATTTTTATAGAGTTTTCTTGCTTTGGCTATTTAGATTTATATAAACTTTTAGAGGACGGGACAGTAGCACCCCCTGGGGCGGTGCCACTGACTGAAGTGTCTTTAGGCCATTCCCAAAGGGGGAACATTTCTCGTTCTAATGCACAGTAGAATTGTAAATGGGCTCATCCAACAATGTCATGCTCATAACTGTGCCTGAACTACAACAGGGAACTGATGCTTTTTCTTTCCTAATCCTTATTATCGTCATATATTTTCCTTTACTTCTTTTGTATGTTTGTCACACTCTTGAGACTTGCTATTTCCGGGGTGCCTTGATAGTTGAAGCAGACTTTGTGCTGTTGAAGCTAGAGAGGTGAGCAGAGTAAGTCTGATTCCCTGTCAGGACTTCTCTGTTGACATCCACCCCTTGGCGCTCATATGACCTTATGCAGTTGCGAGCACTGTAAAACCTCCACTATAAAAAAGCGGGGGGGGGGATAGCAGGTGCTATACAATTTTATTGTAAGTGAATAACGTAAATTTTGCAAGAGTTGTGCCATGGGTAAAAGGTATCGAACTCATCGGTGTGCAGTAAGCACTTATACTCACATTTGGCAATAAATTTCATCCTTTACCCGTCACCTCATACAGTAGGAAGCAAGCCTTCTTGATTTTAGTGACCATGCCCGTTTTGCCCAATACCACGACCATGTCATTCTGAAGCTTACTTCACGCAAGGTGGCGAACATAAAAATTTCACTGATGTGCCAAAGTTCTTACCAACATGGTATGTGATTTTTTAAACTCTAGAAGCCCAACAGGGAAGAAAATGCTCTGGTAATTAAGTTCACATACGACTACACCAACTGTGAACGGACAGGTGTCACATGATACTATGTGAAATGGTAAAAATGTAAAATGTTGTCTGTTAACTGAACTTGAGCCCTTGAAAAGGGACAGCAGCATTTTACAAAGGGTTGTACTAAATTCTTCTCTGTTTCCAGATTCATTTTCGCTGACATATGTACCCTCAACTGGTAGCTCTGAAGCAGTCGGGCTTATCCGGACAGGTATTGCCTGGGTCTCTGATAAAAATGTCAAGTTCAACAACCCGAGCAGTAAGTAACATGTTTGTGAAGTGTGTGTTTGTGCAAGTGTGCTCTTGTATGTGGTGGTGATGGTGGTGGTGCGTTATGTGCTGGAGATGTGCAGCCATAAAACATTTTCTTAATGTAATTTTTATGCTTTAAAAAAAAACTATAATACAATCTGTATTTGGTGGGGGGGGGGGGGGGGTGGTCATCTATTATTTTAAGTTGAGTTTACATTACAAATATTACTGTTGCACTAAAAAGTTGATCAATTTTTAATTCTCCATCTACGTGGAGGGCCACACTTATTTTATCAATGGAGTAGACACTTGTAATGTAGGTTGTAACACGGATAGCTCGAATTTGTCGGGATCGGCCTCGGTAGTTCGAGGGATCCGCAGTTCGAGGGATATCTTGCAAAAATAAAAAAGGGAGAAAAAAAAATGAGACCACTGGCACAGTAGATGTATGATTTCGAATTTTCTGTGTTTGACCTATCCATGTTATATTGTGTACATTTTTTTTTTCTAATACAGGACTGCCAATCATTATTCATTTTGATATACTGAAAAAATGGTACTTTGAAAAACTACGGTTTTCATTCTTGTGATGGTTCTCATCAAAAAATGATTTTTTGAGAAATACTGAAAGTTTCAAAGAGATCTTCGCGCTAGAAGTATTCTAAAATGTAAAGAATACAACCCTGCGGGTACAAAATGACCCCAGGGCGTACAGATACGGTCAAATAGTGTATGTTTGATAATTTCTTATTTAAAAAAGCTTGACTCCCTACCAATTCTCTGTTTGTGCTGTTTGTTCTGTGTGGAGAAAAAGGAGCTGGTGGTCCCATCAGTATTTATATGTAATGCAAGATGTTGATCAACTGCTTGTCTTTTTTATCTGGGTTGATAACTACATCTTTATTTATGGTTGTGCTGGAGATGTGTCTGTGCGTGTGGTGTGTACATGTTTGTCTAATGTTTGCGTGCTTGTAAAGTATGTATGCATACAAGGTTAGTCATTTTGCAGTTAATAGTGTGTTGCGCGAATGACATATGTAAGGAATGCATTCAAAACAATTCTGTGCTCTAAGAAGGGTATAACCACAGAGGTAACTTTGATGTGTCTAGGTGTTTTGCCGACAGCATTTCTTTATGGTCTTTGAAAGTAAAACTGTTTTTACTGCATTGTAGACTGGAACTTCTTCACGAAGCCTCCCAACTGGAAAAACAGCGTCCAGGACCTGGATCCTACTGACCTAGAAAACACTGGCTATGAAAATGAAGACCTCATCGTCTGGATGAGGACGGCCGCCCTGCCGACGTTTCGCAAGCTCTATCGGCGCATCAACCACACGAGCTCGACCTTCAATGATGGTCTGCCTGCTGGAAACTATACCATTGACATTTCATACAGTAAGTTATGGGAGTGTACAAGAGACTGCTCTGTTAACATTTTCTATAGTGAGTCAACAGAGAATGCAAAGGAATGTCCTGTTAACATTTTCTACATTAAGTCATGGGAAATGCAAAGGAATGTCCTGTTAACATTTTCTATAGTAAGTCATGGGAGAATGCAAAGGAATGTCCTGTTAACATTTCTGCAGCAAATCCTGGGAAGGTGGAAAGGTCTTGTTTCTGCTTTGGAAGTACCTTTAAATTAAATCAGTGCCTCTGCTTTGCTTTACTGTATTTTCAAAAGATTGATGTGTGCTTCAGACTTAACCAGTGGTAGGTTTAGGATTTGCCTCTGTAATTTTTAAATATTTTTTTTCAGGTTTCCAGATATTGGTAGGGTAAAAATGGCCATTACTTGTTTCGCATTTTCAGTATAACAGTTGTTTGTTTTGTTCACTTAAAATCGAATTATTAAGACATTTCACCTTTTCTTTAGTCATCATAAGAGTGACTTAGGTAAGCAGTGGGTTTTTTTTTCTTGTTTTCTCTAAACAAAACAAAAATCAAAACAAAAATGGCATGCTCAATTGTGCCATGATTGTGACTAACTGTGGTGTGTGTGTGTGTCTGTCACGACAGATTACCCAGTGACTGCTTTTGACGGAACCAAGAGCATCATCATCTCCACCACCTCGTGGCTGGGTGGGAAGAACCCGTTCCTGGGGATCGCCTACATGGTGGTCGGCTCGCTGTGCATCCTACTGGGCGTCGTATTCGTCATCATCCACTTCAAATGGGGCAAGAAGTAAGTATGCCGCGTCGTGTCTTTTGTGTTGTTGTACGAGCGGACGCATAAGCGCATGGGCCTATGTTTCAGCATGTGGATGTACGCTTCATGTTGTCACGTAAATGTTTTTGTACTCGGAAACTCTGTGCTTTTTTCTATGTTTTCCACTAAAGTTGGTTTGTTTCTCCACCTATGTGAGATGACTGGTGGTTGGAAGGAACCACTAGCAGGTCCTACTTCTTTTGTGCCCCTCTGCTGATTCTGTATGTCTGTCTTACTCTTTCACTGCACTAAGTGACAATTTTTGTTTCATTATGTGCTTCTCTTTACTTGGAAACCATTGCTTATTGTCTCTGTTAGTGCATGCATGCTAGTATGGTTAATGATGTTTTTCCTCATGGGAACTCTGTGCCTCGTTGATGTTTTCTGCTGAGGTTTGTTTGGATGTCTGCCTGTGTGAGATGTGGACTGCCATTACAATTATTTTCGTGAGCCTTTTGATTTTGGTATATCAGCTGATCAGGATTTTTACAACAGCTTTTTCGAATGTCTTATTTGCTTTTTGATTCCAAAGCTTTACTTTAGACGCTGTTTGACAAGCGTGGATTAGTTCAAAGCGTTTACATTGTCATTGAGAGTGTCGTGCTTTTTTGGCTCCATGCTGTCTGTTTTTCACAAAGTAAAATAATTGTGAAAGGTGTCCAGAATTACTCCTGAGCTTTTGCATGCTTGAGCTATGCTCTTTTTGTGACTTATTTTGAAGTATTGAAGTGTATTCAGTGCTATGGAACGGGCAGATGGTGAGAGTGAGGGTGAGATTGTGTTGCGTGGTGCGTGTTTATGGGTACATGAGAGCAATGTATCTTTGGTTTTTCAGGTGCTGGCTAAAGCATACTGTTGATTTCTTCCGATAAAGGGCTAATAAAATTTTATCAAGCTTATTGAAAACACATCATAAAAGAAACTTTTAACATTGTCTGTCCATTTAAGTTTCAGTGCCCCTATTATGTCTCAGTACTTGTCTTCTTTCCTGTTATTTGTAAATGGGTTTTGTAGTATTGTCTGCTCTTTCTGTTTTTACTTTTATCCTCTTTCAATCCTTGTGAAATATAAGTATGTTGTACTGACTTTCTTTAAACTACAATTCGAGTCTACACGGCAAGTCTTTCCTTTGTCACGTATCCCTGAAGTGTTTTCTGGTTATATCCCCTAGGGGGGGAGGGGGCATTTTTTGGGGGTTGTTCTTAGCTAGGTGTCATAGGGGTAGTTTGGATTTTATGTTCTTTAGTCCACTGCATTTGATTGTTTTGTATTCGGCCTTTCTTCCTCCTAAGCCTCTCACTTTCAGCAAGCTGTCTACTATATCCACAAGTATCTCAGGTTGGCCATGACAAGCATGGTTGAAGCCCGCCTCCTTAATAAAATAAATTGTGTCAGTGGGGGAGTAAAACCACCATTATTTATAACAATATGTCTACACGTGTCATCTGTCTCCAGTGATGGTTTATATTAGTGACAAGTGCTCACGTCTGAGCAGGTGAGGAAGCCTGTGAACTTGAGAAGTGTTGAACTAACCCCACTCCGAGCACACGTGTGTGACTGCACGCCTTTGGACTTGAGTGGAAATAGTAGGCTACACTGTGCATCTTTGGGAATTGTTACCACCCCTATTTATTGTCAACATCTGCGGAGTTGGGTTGTTTGAAAGCATTATAGTGGGTGGTTGGCGGGTGCTCTGGTGTGGTTTGCTCCTTCTTTCCTATCAAATATCTATCGTCCTTATCTCCCCTTCTTCTTTTTTATGTTTGTTACTCTATTGTAACACCTCTAGTCTTCTGGCGCTCATATGACCTTTTGCAGTTGCGAGTGCCGTAAAACCTCTACTAAAACCTAAACTAAAAAAGTATTATAGATAGGTCCAGATCTCTGGGTGTTTGAGGGTGCCTCCTGTAGGAACTGCTTCTTTTCTTCCCCTTTGTTGTTTCTGTCTGACATTGTCTTTCCAAACGCTTCAATGACCGGGTACCATGTTCATGTGCTTCTCTTTGCCCAAAGCTAGTCCCTTGTGCTCTCTTTTCTGTCTCTTTTTTCTCTCTTATTCCTTTTCTACTACTTATTTTTTGTTGTGACTCAATTTATCGTGTCACCGTGCTTGCGGGACCTGAAATGACCTAAATGGTTTCCGGACTCTTGGGGTAGATGAATGTATACGCAGTGTGATGGCCTTAACGAAGGTTCATGTGTGTGATGTAAAAATTGCGCTTTTCAAATGTCACACTGGACCCATGACTCTGTGGATAGTTGTATGATACCATAGATAGGTCCAACATCTTTTCTTTCCCTTCGTCGTTTCTGTCTGTCTTACTTTTTTTGTGCCCTGAATGACAGTTCTGTTGTTGATGTTCTTCACTTTACTGCCATGACAACTTATTGCACTGAGTTCATTCTGTGGGGGATTTGCTCTTGAAATCAAATTCCACTCCCGACTCTCGTAATATTGTAGCACGGTATCAATTCAATCTCATTATTTATTTAGGTAATATTTGTAAAAACATGATTGAGTGAGTGGGTGGTTGGCGGGTGCTCAGGTGTGGTTTGCTTCTTCTTTCCTATCGAACATCTATCTTCCTTATCTCTCCTCCTTCTTTTTTGTGTTTGTTACTCTCTAATCTTCGGCTCGCTTAAATGACTTTATTGTGTTGCAAGTGCCGTAAAACTCTTACTAAAACTAACTGATTGATTGATTCTTTGTTGATATGATGGATACAGGTGTATTGTAGAGTAAGATGTAGGCTTCTTTGTCATTTTTCATATTATTTCAGGGTGTATTTGTTGTAACATAAAACATGCGCTTGTTTGCAGTGGTTGTTTTCCTGCTATTGTTTCTGTCTGTCTCACTTTTCCCCTGTGCTAAATGACAGTCATTGTGCTGATGTGCTTCTGTTTACTACAACAACCATGGCTCTGAGTACATTTTGTGGCCAGTCCACGTTAAAAATGATTACTAATTTGTCAATTTTGACCCATAAATATACTAGGATTTTTATGAAATTTGGGCTGATTGCAGTTCAAGTTGCATTGAAGTTAGTGTTAAAATAAGAATTTTTCAAACCATCAAAACGAATGAGGTAAAATAAAGCATTTTGTGAACCAAAATTTTCACGCCAGGCAGTACTTTTACTCTGCAGATTGTTCTCTCTTTCCCCCCCCCCCCCCCCCCCCAATGTTTTTTTGGCTCACAATAAAACTGTGTTGTTTTGAAAAGAAAATCTTAATTTATTTTAAAACTAATTGTCCTGCCTGAAAATTTCAATACATGCTTCTTCAGAAAGACCATTGTATAAAAGTTAAAGAATTACTGTTTTTGTAATTTCTCAGTATGGACTGCCATCCTAAAATCGACCCCCACGAATGACTGATTTGATATGGTAGCATGGCATCAGTCAAATTTCATTATCTATTTAGATAATACTTACAAAACATGATGTCCTTTGTTGATGTGATGGGCACAGGTTTATTGTTCCAATAGATGTGGGCTTATATGTGTGGCATCATGGTGAAATCAGGCACTCGTCAAAATAATGAAATTGAAGAAACCGACATTTTCTGCACGTTGGGCATTTTTTATGTCATTTTTTGTTTTGAGCTGAACATCTTTAATGTCCATTTCAAAACACATTCCCGCATTGATTTTACTGAAAAACGTTGATCAAATGTATTTTTTAAAAATGCAAATTTGCAGTTTCCAAGGATACTAACAGTTTTAAAGTCACCAAACTTTTCAGCCATTTTCTCATTAATTTTACCTCTTGAATGATAGCAGCAACCCCCTCCTCCTTCAATCCCTAATATAATAGTTCAACCACTATTTAAGATAGATGCACTATTTAAGATAGATGCACTATTTAAGATAGATGGATGGGTGTTTTTTTATCAAAAGCAAAGCAAATAAACAGCCTTTAAGATTATACCAATAGTTGCTAACACCCAAAAAGTGACGAGCACCAGATTCCGCCACGTCATGACACAAATGTAATTTTTCACATTTTTTCAGGCCTTATTTATTGCACATGTAACATAAAATGAGAGCTTATTTGCAGTTTTTCACATTTTTTCAGCGAGTATTTATTGCACATGTAACATAAAATGAGAGCTTATTTGCAGTTTTTCACATTTTTTCAGCGAGTATTTTTTCTAAGGTTAGTTCCATACCTTCAATAGAAGTTTGACTTTTGTGTAACCTTTTGAAAACTCTCCATTCATTATTTTAACATTTCCCAGATGGGTCTATCATCTCTCATTTCTCCAGGCTATATGGTGTTTAAGTTTCATTTCTCTATTGTTTTTTTCAATGATGGCTGGAGGGTGCCACTGGTACTTTCGTTCTGTCTGTTATTTCTGTGTGCCCTGGGGGTTTTTATTGTTAGCCCATTACTAAATTTAGAATGTCATCCCAATGTTTTTCTCTGTAACCCGTCATCAAAATTTTTTGAAGTTTTACCACTCTGCAACCTATAGCATTTCTTCTGAACTTAAGTCCCGGCCGCCCTTTTTTTTTTACTTTCCCCCTGTAACCTGAGGCTGTTGAATTTACAGTGAGTTAATTTAAGTGTTCAGAGACGATTTTCTTATGTCAGATATTTTATGCAGTGTATTAATCCTTTAGCCCTTCTGTATCGCTCAACAGTCGCCTGTGATGTTATGGTTCAGCCATTTGCTGCTGCAAGTGAAAAGCATTGGTTCGATTCCCGCGTGGGAATATCTGTTTTGTTGAGTATCGCTATCTTTCTCACTGCCGGGATGCTGTGACCCCCCTCAGCTTGGGTGGGCCCTGACAGGCAGGGTCGAAGCAGCGGTCTCTTAAGTTGTGTAAATAGTGGCCTAAAAACATACTTAGTCACTCTCCCTTTTTAACCTGAGGCTGTTGAATAGATCATGGTGAAATAATGAACAGTTCAGATTGTTTCGTTTTCAGTTTCCTTCTGCTGTTTCGTAACTCTTTAAACCCTTAGTTTTTTCCACCATTTCCTGGACGTTTTTCTGCTGTCACCTAAACCTGGTACACTATGTCTTATTACAACCCCTTTTAAGCTTGCCGCCAACTTGTAAATTGCGGAAACAAAGGCTTCGTCATTACTAAAAAACTTGGATTGGGAATAGTTCCGAAAAACAAAAAGAAATTATCGGCAAATTAAACGAAACAGTTGTCACTAGTACTAGATACTCCCAGTGTCCGACGGGGTTTAAAGAGTTAATCCTATAACCGTTCAAGAACTTAGTGGACACGTATGTCTTATCATCTCATCAGATGCACACCAAAGGCAATGTCGCCTCTCATTTCGCACCACTACGCACAAATCAGTCAGTAAGGCGAATCTGCACATTTTATAGTATGCATGTTGTAGCACTTAAGTTTCTGATAAAATGAAATGAAATGGATAAGGGTGTTTGAATTATATAACGAAGTTATGCTTTTTTCTTTTAATGTCCCGAAACAATCTTCAAGATTTGTCCAATTACCTGTTACCAGAATGCATGTCCTCAGAGAGTTGATTAAGTGTCAGTCCGGGGGGAGGGGGGGGGAGGTGAATAGGTCAAGTTGCACCATTACCAGCAAAATGCTCATTTTTCCCTCACTGATGTTAGTAACTCTTTGAACCCTCACAGGAAAAGAGAACAATAACTTATCTTTCAGAAGCTGAGCCTGTGAAATGAATACCGCTATGGTAATTTTTCTCCATTTGACTGGGCACGATGTTGGATGTGTAGGTCATGAGACTGTTTCGTTTACATGGCACTGACTGTGAAAAGGTGAAATCAGACCCGAGACTGTTGTCTGCGGTCCTGTCACTATAAATAGCTTACTGGCCAGCCCTAGTGTGCAGAGGTTTTAGGGGGGCTCTCGTGGCCTAGAGGTAAAGGTGTTGGCCTCTCATTCAAAGGTCTCGGGTTCGAATCCGGGTAGCGACCGAAAAATTTTCTTCTCTAAAATTGTCTCCTTTCACCTCCTTTCCTGCTCTCTAGCAATGTTCTATTGTCTGCTTTCATTTACACTTTCTGCCACCACCTCCTCACCTCCTTTGCCCCCTCCTCTGGGCTCCTGACTCTTTCTACAGCCTTTCTGCTGCTACTCTTGGCTCTTCCTTACTGCTGTCTTTCTGCCACACACCTGATCTTCTGGTAGGAAAGATCTACACCTAGCCTTCTCGGACAAGGGCGAAAAATCTCGGAGGGCCTGTGTGCAAGTTGGCCAGGTTAAAGATCCCTTGGTTGTCTTAAATCGATAAGAGTAGGCTTTGGCGGCCACCCGAGCAAAATTCAAAAATTTCCTACCAACTGAAAATATTAGGTGTGTCCCGCGCGCTCATATGCAGTTGCGAGCGCCATAAAACACTTTACAAAAACAAAGAGGTTGTAGTCAGTCAGGGGTTGCCCAGAGAAACTTATGTGAGGCAGTGTGATTTAATCAGGCGCTCGTCAAAATAATGAAATCATAGGAATGGGCATTTTCAGCCAGTTTGGAAATTTTTATTGAATTTTTATTTTTTGGCTTAACCTCTTTTATGTCCATATAAGAACACATTTCCTTGTGAATTTTATTGAAAAGCATTGATTAAAGGCACAAAACATGTCATTTTTCAGTTTTCAAGGACTCTTTAGCTATTGGAGTTACCAAACTTTGGCGGCCATTTTCTCGCTATTTTCACCACTGAAACCAGACTTTCTCACTTACTTCAAAACCCAAATATCTAGAGTTATATTCAAGATAAAGGAATATTTATTTCATTAGAAGCAAGGCAAACAAATCAGCCTTCAGATGCTACCAATTACCCAATAACACTATATGTCCAAAAATTTACGAGCGCCTGATTCCACCACGCCGTGGCACATATTGTTATCAACTGCTGCCAGCTCAGAACTGTTTGATGGAATTCTCTCTTTGTATTGTTTTGAGGATAGACACCCCCTCCCCTAATACTTTCAGTCTCTCCCTCATGTCCCTCCATCAGTTCATCAGGAAATGTCTATCCCTCCATTTATCAGGAAATGTCTCTCCCTCAGTTTGTCAGGAAATGTCTCTCCCTCAGTTCTTCAGGAAATGTCTCTGCCTCAGTTTATCAGGTCATGTCTCTTCTTCTTTTTATCAGGACATGTCTCTTCTTCTTTTTATCAGGACGTGTCTCCCCTTCAGTTTATCAGGAAATATACTCTTTCAGCTCAAAATCCCGGATACAGCAGCCCTCGGAGTCGGAAATGTACTCTTTCCGCTCAAAATCCCGGAGACCGGAGCCCCCAGAGTTGGAAATGATCACCTCCATCAGCTTCCAGCTGGTCAGAGGCCAAGGGTGGGAAAGCACGGGTCTGTCTGTTTCCCGATGGAGAACATTGCCTCAACGGGCTCCTCTGTGAACCTGGTCTTCTGGGACCTTATCTACCTGGACAGTGGGCCTGACACTGGTCCGGCCGTGTAAAGATATAAGCCGTTGTGTAGCCCGCCGTTGTTCAGTCTGCTATCATATATCGTAAAAGTCTGCCAGTGTTCCGTCTGCCGTTGTATTGTAAAGTCCGCCTGTGTTCCGTCTGCCATTGTATCATTAAGTTCGCCGGTGTGCCAGGCAGCTGTTGTTCAATCTACCGTTGTATGTTCAGCTATTGTGCAGTCTGACCTTTACTCTTAAAGGACGTTGCTGACACATTGATGCGAACAGCATCGGACCAAAGACAAAGTTGCAGCACATTTCAAACTATCATACACAAATCAGAAACCACGATTTTTAGTATTGCCTAGTGTGCATGTAATTGCCTGCCTTTTTAAGCTTCAGTTTAGGAAATCTGTGTTAGTGTTAGTAATGAATTTGTGCTTCTTGTTTATTGCATGGTCATGGCTCATACAATTATAGATTCTTTAAAGTTAAACATGTTAACGATAAATAAGAACAGTTGGTTCATATCGACAAAGGATGTTTGGAAGGACTTTGTGCTCATGATAGGCGTGTGAAAATCCTTCATTCTAATGATGAATTAATAGATGGGTAGAAATCGTTCCTACAATAGGTTGTCAAAGTTGCTTCATGCTGACAGCAAGTTTTGTGTACTCATTGAGTCCCAAGGGGAATAAGGAATGTCTCTTAAGAGATCTGAGAAATAAGGAGATTGTGTGACGTTTGACCAGCCAAAATGTTTTGGAAAAAAAATATCGTCGCAACTTGGACAGGTATTGACAATATCATTTGATCCTTTCTAACGGCCGAGCCTGGCCTGATAAGTTTTGATTGTTCGGGCCGATGGAGGATGATGGAGAATAGCATGGCTATTTGATGGAGGTGAAAGATGACCCGTAGATTTTATGTGGTCCTGCTATGATCGAGGTAACTCTGTGTGTCCTCATTGGAATACTGCATCTTCGGTGAACATATTGAGCTTCAGGACTGGAGCATCTGAAATGGCAAAGCTGACTGAAATGACACGCCAGATTTCTGAGTTGTTACGTGCTGAGACAGAGGCCAATTTTTTCATGGAGTTTATGGAGTTCTGCAAATTGTACTCAGGAAAAGATGTGTTAGTCGATAGAGTTGTCCATCCTTCTTCTCGTCCCTCTTTGAGTCTTGTCAGTGTGACTTTCTATGTTCGGGTATCCGTGATAGAGCATGCAGAAAGGTTGGATTGAGGCCGAGGCGGGCTTGAGTGTGTTTAGAAACAACAAAAAATGGACACCGGCTGGGAACGGAAAGGAATGGATGTTTGAGACGGCGGGCGCTGGGGCTCTCTACATTTGTCGACCAGCAGATGTTGAATGTGGGAATAATCCAATCCTGTGTCGCGAATGGCAAGTAGAAGAGCTCTACGAGTTGACACGTTGAATTTAAGTTTGTGTGGTTTTGTTGGTGATACAAATCCTGGTTGATTTAGCAGTTGTATTCCGATGCTTGTTTAATTTGATTCTCCTTTTCGTTTCAATTGGTTTGTTTTTTTTCCACTGCTAATTCAGTTTGTTGCTGCCTCTGTGTTCCTTCTGTTACGTCTTAGGGGCTTTTTATCTAAAGTTGTTGGAATGATTCCCACTCCCCAAGAAAAATTTATTTCTGTATAAATAAGGGCACACAGACCGACAACATCAGGAATCAGACTCCAGTGGAAAGTTAAGTCCTGACAGACAGGTGCAAAGCAGCCCCATTTCCGTGAATAATGGAACGAAATTGTGGGTGTAAAACATTTACATTTCCTTTTTAACGAAGTCTGAGCTTTTTTTTTGAATTTTAGAATCATGAAATGTTGTGGTTTATGGATGCCTCTGATGTAGTGTGCTTCTTTTCACTTCAGGGAGATTTTTGTCGGAATCTCATCCCAGCAAATGTGGATCTCATGCCAGCTCGCTTCATGCTGCAAAAACTACCCTTTATTTTTAAAGTGCTTCTCTTTGAACTCGTCCGAAAAGATCTAATATTGGGAAGAAAAAAAAACACAACATTTTAATACCCACAAAAATACTTCTCAACTTCTTTTGAAGAACCTTTTGTTACTTTCTTCAGCTTGCATTTTAAAAAATGACCCACAAGAGTTCTCCTGAAAAGACTGCATTCATAAAAGTTGTTCTGTACAAATATTTGTCTGAGGTTATTTTGCTTAAAATCTTGTTTTCCTTTCCGTGGCATGCTACAATGACAGAGTTGATGTGACCCAGAGCAACCAGTCTGGTGAGGATGGCTGCATTTGTCCCACAAACATTATATATATATATATATCTCTACCACGTTTGTTTTCACATAGAATTTTGCTCCAGCTTGGGAGAGGGATGGGTTGTTTGTTTTTGGCTATTGTTTAATTTTTTTTTTTCGCTGGAGGAAAACTACGTAGTTGTTTTTCAACCACCAAATCCTAGATTTGAATGTCCTGTTTTGGTATAATTCCTAGAACTGTCCGTTTTCTTTTGTCTGTAGACTTCCAATATTGTATTTTCGTTCAAAGTGTGCTATGTCTTCTCACCTTCCCAGTGCAATATTTCAATGTTTGTATTACAGTGTTACAACAGGATGTTAGGCACCTGCCCTGCTGGATGTATGGGTACTGGATGTGGGCAGGGTTGTTTTTGTTTTTGTTTGTTTTTGGGGGGCGGAAGGGGGGGGGGAGTCTGAGCTATAAGCCCGACGTTGTGTCCTTGGGAAAGGCACTTTACACGAATTTTCCTCACTTCACCCAGGTGGGAATTGGTACCCGGCCATAGACAGCGAAAAATCTTGTCTTTGTGTTAGTGCTTTATTTAGCACCCATAAATTACAGCTTGCACTGTATGCTTTCCAGGAAGTTGAGTTTGTTTCAGAATGCTCTCAGTTCTACTGGGGTAACAGTATAGACTGAAGGGCATAGAGCTTGCTGTTGAGTGAGGATTTGCGCTATACAAATCCTGTCTATTATCTATTATTATTATTAATATTGAAATAAAAAATTCTTCTTCTTTTTTAAGTGCCTCTAAACATTACGTCCTCAAGATCTGTGGATGGACCAGAATGCTGCTCCTCAATGAAGTAGTGTTGCCTGAGCCGTGTAGAGACCTGAGAGGCTGACATATTCTTTGGTGAATGTTGTAAAGGAAACCTCTGATGGAAGACTAAGACGCAAACTTCTGAGAAAAGATGGTGGAAAGTTAACTTGTTAACTTACACAAAGTTCTGAGAAAAGATCGTGTAAAGTTAGCTTACACAAAGTTCTGAGAAAAGATCGTGTAAAGTTAGCTTACACAAAGCTCTGAGAAAAGATGGTGCTTTTACTCTAGTAATCGAAGAAGCTAACAACCATTCCTTAAAAATACAAAGTCACAAAAAAAAGTAGAAAAAACGTAATGGCTGCGTGGGGTTTTTTTGTATTTATTCTATTGGGCAGCAAGAATAGTGTTGTTGTTGAATGTTGACTGAGAAAGTGTGATGTTTTGATGATTCATGTACATGTTGTTTGTTTTGGCTGATTACCAGGGTGACATTTTCGCCCTTTGTTTGTGATACGTGCTCTGGTGTGGTTTGCTTCTTCTTTCCTATCAAACATCTATCGGTGGGTAGTTGGCAGGTGCTCTGGTGTGGTTTGCTTCTTCTTTCCTATCAAACATCTATCGTCCTTATCTCCCCTTCTTCTTTTTTTATGTTTGTTACTCTCTTGTAACACCTCTAATCTTCTGGTGCTCATATGACCTTACACAGTTGCGAGCGCCATAAAACCTCTACTAAAACTAAACGAAACTCTTAGTCTTTGTTTTGGCTGATTTCCTATAAGAAATTTTTCCCCTTTGTTCGTGATACTTTGTCGATTGATTACCGTTTTCCTTCCTTCTCATCTCTCCCTCCCCCTTGTAGCAGAGTGTTCGTAAGCCCAGACTGGTACTCGTAGTGACCTGTGGGCACAGAGGTGATTTTTCTCGCCCTTCTTTCTTCTTTTTTGTATTTTTAGGTGTTTTTTTTAATGTTTTAGGGATAATTTTTATATTTTTTTTGGGGGGGGGGGGGGTATTGTGATTTCTGTCAATCACATTTGAAATAAGCTTGTGTTCACGATTTTTTAATTGTGTATTTTTTTCTTCTCTTTGTTCTATTATAATGTATGTGCACACTTGTATAATGTGCGTGCATATTATTTATTATGTGAATTGGATAGTCCCAATTTATTAGTCTTCTTTAAATTAATTATCACACAACTATATTACACAATTCACGTTTGTAATCTTGAAATTTCGCGTGTTTCTGCTTGTAGACAGGTATTTTCTATTTTAGGTTTTTCAGCACTACTTTCGGGGCAGTCTTTATTTTTCTTTATTGTGTTGTCCTTGCAGTGCAGCCTTTGTTTTGTTTTGATAGGACTAGAGGCTGTTACTGTGTTGTTGTGCTTGTCTTTACTCAAACTAGAAATGACTGAAACGTTGAACAAGTGAATGACAATAATAACGATGTGGAAAGTGGGTGGTTGGCGGGTGTTCTGGTGTGGTTTTGCTTCTTCTTTCCTATCAACCATCTATTGTCTTTATCTCCCCTTCCTTTTTGTTTCAGTTACTCTCTTGTAACACCTCTAATCTTCAGCACTTACATGACCTTATTGTGTTGCAAGTGCCGTAAAACACTTACTAAAACTGAACGATGTGGAATAGGAGATCTAGTGAGTAGCGGAGAATCTAGTGCTGAGACCTCTCACTCTGACAACTTAGGATTCTTGATGAAAAAATGTTATGGGTAGCAGGAGGGCACCATTGTTCTACAAATTATTTGCTTCCCCTCTGTTGCTTCTGTCTTTTTGTCTTGCTTTTCCCCTGCTCTGTATGGCTGTTACTGTGGATATGTGCTTTCCCATACTCAGTATATGGTTGGCGGGTGCTCTGGTGTGGTTTACTTCATCTTTCCTATCATACATTTATCGTCCTTATCTAACCTCCCTGTTTTCTTTTTCTCTTCGTTTGTTACTCTCTGGTCACACCTTAGGACCTTTAGCACTTGTATGACCTATTGTGTTGAAAGTGCCGTAAAACTCATAATTAAGGAAAAGAGAACTAAGAACATCATGTATGTGGTTGGAAGGTGCCACGTGCACGTCCTACACTTTTTTGGTCTTCCCTCTGTTGTTTCTGTGTGTCTATCATACTTTGTCCTTGCTCTCCTTTTTGTGTCGTCAGTGCCATAAAACTCTCAGTAAAACAAGCACACTGCGGTTGCTGCTGGTGTGTGTGGGTGTGCTTCTCAGCCCTCAAAGACTCAGACTTTTATATATATTATATATAAAAATCTTCTCTTGTGCCGTCCCTGCGTGGCTGTGCTGTGCTGGTTTCTCCCAGGGTGAAGAAGGAACCGTTGCTTCTGGACGGACCGGAGAACTCTCTAGCTCTAGCACCTACACTGTCCGGCGAGCAGGAGGCCACCATGTTGGTCGCAGTGGTCACCCCGGGACGCGGTGAGACGAGCGAGGTCGACGCGACGGTTGTCGCCGCCACGCCTTTGGGCTCTCATGCTTCTACTTACTGACTTTGTCGCTGCGTTGTCATTGCAATGTCTCTGCTGCTGCTGCTGCTAGTTGGCAAGAGGCGGCGTCGATGCTTCGGCAACTTTTATATATTCCTTACCATACTGTTGGGTGTCATGTAGAATGATGCTGAAGCTTTTTGTATCATAATAATAATATTTTTCTCTTCGTCTTTTGCCATTATGTTGAAAGAAAGTGGCTTGTTCGGGGGTGGGTGGGGTCTTTTGTTTGGTCGTCGGGGTTTTTTGTATGGGTTTGTTTTTGTTGTTGTTTTGTTTGTTTGTTGTTGTTTTGGGGTTTTTTGGGGGGGGGTTATTTTATACCATTATACCATGCTTGTATTATGCATTAACTATTTTAGTTGCAAGAGGTCCAAAAATTTGGGAAAATTCTGATAAAGATGACTTTCCCATACACGCACACACCAAATTCCCCCCCACCCCCACCCCCTCCCCCCCA
>NW_004798120.1:165805-168088 GCF_000002075.1 Aplysia californica | reverse complement strand
GCACACACCAAATTCCCCCCACCCCCACCCCCTCCCCCCCATTGGGTTGCCGGAGAGCACCAAACCAATGGTATGTGATGTATCCCCTCCACCAACCCACAGTTTCGGGAAATCATCTTTTTTTTGGTGATTTTCTCAAATATTTGGGCCTCATGCTCCAAGTTCGTTACTATCCTTCCTTTGTATCTATTTGCCTGCTAACTTTTTGTCAGCTCTAAACGGCTGTTTTTGTAATGATTTATGCTTCTCTGAACTCTGACTCAAACCCATCCTGTGGCCTTGTGGGTCAGAAGGACATAAGTGTCCCACTGAATGCTAGCAGAGTAGGCCTTCCCTTTAGCGCTGAAATACTTACTCTTCGATGCTATCAAATTTTGTTAGGGTTTTTTTGGTGGGGGATTCGGGTTTTTTTGTTTGTTTGTTTGATTTTTTAATATTTTTTTTTTGGGGGGGGGGGGGGGGGGTTCACACCTGCGAATGCAGCAAAATGACATCGGGTCTACAAGTATTCCATGAATTTTGTTGAGTGCTATATTTCTCTGTGTCCTTTCAACTCGGTGTTCATTGGGCCTTGCTGAATCACCTTTTTGGGGGGCAGTTTTTTTTGTTTTGTTTTGTTTTCTTTCTTTTTGTTATGATACATTCTGCATTTGCTACTTGTTGATGAGTTGATTTAATTTGAAACGTTCCTCGTTTTGCCTTGCCGTTTTATTTTGTTTTTTTAATTAGATTTTCTTTGATGTTGTAGCCACATTTTTGCCCCTTCAAAAAGTTTTGCCTTTGACTTTGATGCAGCTTGTACATGCATACTCGTCCCGGTCATTAAAGTAATTTTCAAGTTTCTAGTTATTGCTATTGTGAAAAATGCCTGTGACTTAGTTGTACACATCTTCAGTTGGGTGGGGGGGGGGGGGGTATTTGAATGTATTACAAATCCTTTTGGTAAACAGTTTCTCTTTTGCTCAAGTCATAAAGGTTAACTTTGATATTCTCAAAATGAGAAGAAAAAAATGACTTGGGTAGTTTTGATCGTGGCTGTTATAATGATTTGGGGTGTTAAGCTAGGGTGCCTCCCAATGATTTCTTTTTACTTTTATTCAGAAGAGAAATGTTTGTAGTTTTAGGGTCCTGAAAACCTCAGTCTCTGCAACTCACTGGCTTGTTCACTTACTAACATAGAGTGCTCCTTGTCGTGCTGAAACGTCATGAATAGTGTGACTCTGTTGTGTATTTTTAATAGTGCTATCCCGTTTTTGCTTTCTCTCATGTACTGTACTGTTGTTGCTACAAAATGGACTTATTCATTTACTGCCGGTGCCAAGCTACTGACATTGTCGCAGTTTCTGCACTAAATTGATGTGGCTTTTTCACGATATATTTTATGTTTTAAACATTAACCTACAAATATAGGCCCTACTTTAAAACCTGGTATAATTTACATTTTGATACTCTCACATACTTTCATCAGTGATAATTTTCTGCCCTTTCATGTTTTTACTGTACTGTTAATGTCACATGCCTGTGAATTCAAGATTGGAGCTTACAAACAACTCTTTTACAGTGACAGATTTGTTTCTATCTGTTTCTTTATCTGTGTTACTTTGTTTCTATCTGTTTCTTTATCTGTGTTACTTTGTTTCTATCTGTTTCTTTATCTGTGTTACTTTGTTTCTGTGTGTTTGTTTATCTGTGTTACTTTGTTTCTGTGTGTTTCTTTATCTGTGTTACTTTGTTTCTGTGTGTTTCTTTATCTGTGTTACTTTGTTTCTGTGTGTTTCTTTATCTGTGTTACTTTGTTTCTGTGTGTTTCTTTATCTGTGTTACTTTGTTTCTGTGTGTTTCTTTATCTGTGTTACTTTGTTTCTGTGTGTTTGTTTATCTGTGTTACTTTGTTTCTGTGTGTTTCTTTATCTGTGTTACTTTGTTTCTGTGTGTTTCTTTATCTGTGTTACTTTGTTTCTGTGTGTTTCTTTATCTGTGTTACTTTGTTTCTGTGTGTTTCTTTATCTGTGTTACTTTGTTTCTGTGTGTTTCTTTATCAGATTGCTTTGTTTCTGTGTTGATTTATTTATCTTCACTAAGTGACCAGGAGTCAATGTGATTTTTTTCCACCTGGAACAATCTTACAAGACGTGTATTTCAAATTCCGTAAAACTCTTACTAAAACTAAACATTTAAACAAGCTAGCAGGTGTACAATTTAGACTTGGTTTTGAGTCCCATGTCTTTATCATCCCAGACCCTCCATAATGAAACACTGTAAAAATCTACAATATGATGATAT
>NW_004798120.1:109182-165705 GCF_000002075.1 Aplysia californica | reverse complement strand
AGGGGGGTGTTACCTACCATCTGTTCTGCATACTCCACATGGAAAGGTTCTTTCTTCTTTTGCTTTTGTGTTATGTGCTGTGAATTCTGGAGTACAGGTGCAGGTGGTTGGAGGGTGTCGCTGATAGGTTCTACTTCTTAACTTCCCTCCTCTGGTTTTTGTCTGTCTTACTTTGCCCCAGCACTTAATGACTGTAATTGTATTGACGTGCTTCACTGTATTTATTTACGCAGACAAAGCTTGAGTACTACTTGTTTTTAAATACATATTTATGTAAGTACCATTTATAGTCCCTGCCCCCCAAAATTTCCCCCAAAATTGTGTAGAACTTAACACAAGACCTGGTGCTTCTCGCTGTTACTAAATCAGTTTCATTTATTGGCTGATGCTGACACTCAAACTTTTGCCTGATGTAACATTATTTGTATTACTATTATACTGTTACCTGTGTTGAAGGTGGGGGGGGGGGGTGCGTTGATGTTATCCTTTAGTAGTTATTTCTTGCTTTGGTTTGATCTAGTTGCGAGATGGTTACATTCCCAGTCCAAAGTCTTGTGGCATAGAATTCGTTTTTAGAAGTTGGATAATGGACGCAATTGAAAAACTTAAAAAGTTTTTAAATCAGTTCATTTGAACTTTCAAGCTTTATTTACAAAACTGAGTTTTTGTATGTTTCATTCTGTGTTGTTTTTCAATGTTTTCTTTTTTCTCGTTCATCGGAACTAATCCTTGGATTCCAAAACTCAGAAAGGGGTTTACGAAGTGTAAGCTTTTGGTCATTTTTCCCTCTTTTTTTTCTGTACCAGCATTTCAATGTTTAAATGGTTTATATGTGTTTTTTCAGTGGGTGGTTGGCGTACACCAGTAGTAGTAGGTCTTACAACTGTCCTTTGATTTTATGGTTTCTATTTGTCTGTCATGCTTTTTTTCCCCCGCACAAAATGAAGTTAATTATGGTATAAATTACATTGATTTACATGTATATTCTGATGTATGTTTTGACTTAAACAAACAAAATGTGTTTCTTCTTGCAGATCTCCAGACATGATCAACGTCTCCCCTCGTGATTCCTTCTAACAACCGCCTGCCTTCTCAGTTGCTGACTGCATGTGTCCAGAGAGCTAGAAATCCGTCAGAATCTTTGACTTTGTATACTTAGGCCCGTCAGACGTTGCCTAAGTTTTCTGTGACAAAAAGATATTGCATTTTTAGATCTATGGAGGATGGTTTTGGTACCTTTTGTAAATGAAGTATTTTTTTTCCTGGTACAGTATGCAGACTTTTTTTACTTTGCAAAATGCTCTGTTGTAGGCCTCTCAAATTCTTTTGCATTGGAATACTGATCACTGATAGTCAAAATATGGTAATTATTTTATGTTTTTACTGAGTTTGTAAATGATTTTCAGTTACTCAGTTTTGCATGATCAGGTTAGGCAGAACATCAGACTGGTCAGTGATGCACTTGAATGTGAGCTCTGGTCTCTTGTGGAGAAGAATTAACACCAGTTAGCAGTGGCCTTGATCAAAGTGAAAGACATGTACTGTCTAACTCAACTTCCTGTGAGAAAAGAAATTTTGAATCAAATTTTTTCGGAGCCACATAGATTGTGTTATTTCGGAGGAACTTATATGACTTTATTGTGTTGCAAGTGCTGTTAAACACTTACTAAAACTAAAGAGGCCAAAATAGGCCTTCCAACTTTTCGGTTTACAAACTGCTGTCTTGAGGCCTATTTTCTCTCTTGAAAAGTTCAAATCAATTGTTGCCAAACTGACATCAGTTCTGAAGAATGTGTCCAAAATGGTTGTCGTTATTCTCTTTCAACATAATTTGGTAGTGCTTACAACCCATGGAGTCATATTAACACAGAGCTGTGAATAAAGAAACACATAGACAGGATAAGAGTCATTTTATGGAAAGTAAAAAGAATTTTTAATTAACAGAGAAAACAAAAATGTAGGATCTATCAGTGACGCCCTCACACCCTGTGCATAGAACTGGAAGAAGACGCGGGGAACCTCTGAACTGGATTAGGGTTCTTGTCCTGAAAGGTCGATGGACGCTATGACGTCTTAAAGTTCTGAATGGCAGACCCATAAGTCATAATGGGCAAGGGGAATATTGAAAGTATTATTGCCAGGATAAGATATCTTAGATGAGAATGCTCTGTGGTCCCTGACACAGTCTCTCTCTTCACTGGAAGTATGATAGGGTGAGATAATATAACAGTTTATTGAGCTCCACAAAAACAAATTTGCTGCAGCACTGTAGATCATGCAAACACCCTTGTCAACTCTCTCTCTCTCTCTCTCTCACACACACACACACACACACACACACCCACAGAAGCACACACAAATAGTCACTAGATGAACATGCAAAAGGAGAGTACAGACAGAAGGCTTGAGACCTAGAAGTTGATAGTGAACCATTCCATAGCAAATGTATCAAAGTGTATGTTTGCATTTATGTAATCAATTTGTTTAAATTTGCCCTTCTTTTAGTACTCTCACTTTGCTATTATAAACGACAGTCTTGAACAAAACTGGTTATGTGTGCTTTAATATTTGATTTTAGTCTTTCCACGATTTACATACTTCGAGCACGTTGTATTGTTGTCAGAGTCCTTTTTATTCTTCTAATCGAGAGATTTTCAAATGATTGGAATAGTGTTGTCTGGAGAAGTATTTCTGTACAAATGGCAACTTATTTGGAATTTCTGATGTATTAGTTTTCTTTCTTTTGTATAAATAAATGCCCATGTTTTTGTTTTTTAAGCTTTTCGTCCCAAGGTTTCCAACAATGTTTCTCTCTCTCTCTCTCCGTGTGCTCACCGAAGCTAACGTGCTGGCTCAGGTTTCATGACACTGTCAAACTGTACTGCTGCCGTATTCATGAAAGTGACAGCTCATTCATGGATAAATTTCATCATCTACATTTTCTATGATTATCTTCGTAAAGTTTACGGTGAAGGCTTTGATGAATGTGTGAAATTTTCTCAAAACAAAGGCAAATGCTCTATAATTATAATGTATATGACGTGTTTTGTGGGCGATAATCTTCTTCTTGTCACATGTGGCTGTGCAATACATTGTACTTTTTTTTCCACATTAACTTCTTTGCATAAGTAATTTTGCAGTTAGTTTTATTTATGCGAGGGGGGGGGGGGGGATTTGAACTCTGCATGAGTTAGCTTACTCTTGTCTTGATCGGCTCTTTCAACGTAGAATGTTATACTCTGACGTCATATAAGTAGAGTTGTCGGACTTCAGTGGGCAAGGGGGATGAGTAGGAGCAATAGAGGAAGAAAATGCTTGAGCTTCAGCTTTTTTTTTTTTTTTTTATTGATTTGGGGGGGGGGGGGGGGGGGGGGCTAGAAAATGTTGCGAAGTAAGCAAGATGAGGGACTCATAGTCGTTAATTTATTGTCTTTTCTGTTGTACAAACATCGAAAGGTTCAGAAGACATTTGATATATTTATATATATGCCCATTGTTTGGTCCCTCAATGTGCGGAATGGACAAGGAAGGTAACAAATGTCATTCGCGAGTAATATCTGAATTTTGAATAAATTTTTTATAGAAAATGAATAAGGTAGCGTGAATTTCATGGCAAGATCTGTTTTATGGTTAGATAACTTTGCCTGTTGGGAGTATAGTATTCAGTGATTTGCTCAATTGTTTGACGCAAAACGCATGAAAAAAAAAAAAATCACTTTACCTATATTTTGTGTTTCTCTCAAATTATCGTTTGATACAGAAGCTGGCATTTTTAAAAATTATCTGGGACTATTTATTCAGTTTTTTCTTTTTCTGACCTGATCCATTATTGGAATGAGCGAATATATATATATATATTGCATTATGCTGTTGTCTGACTGGTACTAACTGAGGGAATGTGGTCAGAGACCATCAACATGAATGCAATAATAAATTGTGCTTGAAAGACAGAGGCAGGTAGCACAAGCCAGTGTGTGAAAGAGGTGTAAAGTAAATGTGTGGCGTAGTCTTGTGTGTCACTAAGTCAATGATCTTTGTGATTTGTATGCTTGGAAACTGACTGAGAGAATAAGGTCGCATTATCTTGCAGTGTCGGATTTATCATTATGTCGCTAGTGTAAGAAAAATTTGGAAATCTTTTTGAGCTTGGGCTCTGCTGTGCAAGATGAGTGAAAAACATTGGAGTTTCACTTTTTTCTTACGATATCGACTATTAATCGGTAAATAAACGTATTCAGACGACAGGCAATAATAATAATAATCTGATTTTTGTTTTATGTTTATGTGCATGTTCTCTTTTTGTAGCGGATTCATGCCCTTTTCTTATCTTAATGTGATTGGCTTTGATGTCACGTCAAGTATACCCACATTTCTTAGCACTTGGCGAAATATTATTTTGTGGAGAAGTTTTTGGACTTTAAAATAGATGACTTTCGTTGTTTTAAAGTTTGTTTTTGCTTCTTGTTAGGCGGGTAAATTTGTTTTAAAATATAAGATACAAGTTGTGTATAAGGGAACTGTACCATACATTATGTATTGTTTTAAAGTGTGGATCTCAAGACTTCTGCTTTATTGATGTGAAGCTCACTTTGAGACTGTGAATAGATGAAAAGTGGAAGATGGTCGGGTAAATTTTTGTGGTTAGTGTGTCATTCTCTGTATTGTGTATAGTGTGCTGATTGTTAAATATTTATTGATGCACGACCTAAATAAGTCTTTGTTGATTATTTTTGTCTTTAATCTGTGATCTGTTGTACAAGTACAACTATGAAGGGCTTTATAGCAACACTTTGTATCCAAAGAATGAAAAACTGATAAATCAATGTTAATCCCATTCACCTTCAGTGAGCTGATTCAGATAAAAATAAAACTGAATCGTAGCTGTAAAAAATTACTAGATGTAGTTACAATAAGTTTTCTGACAAAATACTTTACTTTTATGCAGTCAAGATGAAAGTTACTGCTCAAAATTCTTACAGCTAAAAAAGACATCAGTTCAAGTATTGAAGACTCCATTATTGCTTTTTGTATAAACCCTTCATATTATTTTCTGGAAAGAAAGTGAATGATGTGCATGATTTTGTTGGTGTGTGGTACTGATAAAAGTTAAAGAGTGAATGAAAGAAATTTCTCTCTACTTATGTTGAAAAAATGCATTTCCTCTTGTTTTAATGTTAATCAGTGATAATAATTTGAAATGTTTTGTCTCTGAACAGGCTGATTTAAATGTTTTATAGGTCCACATAGCAATGGATTTTTCTTTCGATCTTAATGTGATATGGGGAAGAAACATCTGTTTTAACATAAATAGGTTTCTTACTCTTCGTGTAATTTAAGGAAAGTTGACCCTATATTTGATTTCAGCTGAATGTTTTTTTTTCCCTTAAAGCGGAAATGGTATGCCGCATAAATTTAATTTAAAGCAGACAATGTTTTCTTGTTTCGTGAACTGGAGACAAGCTTGATGAACACCACAGCGATATAATACATTTTGATTTTATGGCGTTTGACTAAAAGTTTGTTTGTAAAAGTAAATCAACCAACACTACTGTACTGTGAGTGTGAGAAGCCGAAGTAGACCCATCTAAGGACTCATGCCATGATCTTATTTAATTTAAAGGTCATTGTATATTCCTCTTGCAGCAGTCCCCAACATTTTCTCTTTACTGGTAGCACAGAAAGATTTAGAACGTCGGCTCACAAATGTTTGGTGTACCAGTGGAGAAATGTGGACCTTTGTGATTTTTTCATCCTTGTAACTACATGTACTTTTGTGTCTTGGTTGTTTTGTTACATTTTCATTTCTGAATCAATAAAGTATAATTGTTATTTCAATATGTGGACACATTTTGTGTTTGCTTGAAAATCAAATTTTGAGTTTATATTGTGATTGTGTTGCTGAGAAAGTAAAAATGATTTAAGGTATTTTATGTGTACCAGAGTCACCGTCAACAGACCAATTTGTGAAGTCATGATCTTCTTCATAAACGAAGGACAAACAACAGTGAAATATGAGATAGATGACAAATTTCGAAGATGTTCAGCTTCTGGAATAAGAAATATAAATGGACATACTGCGAAGTATAGCGAACCCATATCTCTTGTGTTGCCCAGATAGATCTCGGGGGTTCTTCAGCCTGCAGTGCAACTGGTTATTACAAATCGGGACGGCTTTTCCCAATTCATAGAGCCTCTTGACTTCAAGTTTTAACTTACGGCAGCCACATTCCATTTTGGAAAGGCACTGTCCAGAGCATTTTCAGTTTTGGTAGGAATTAATGTTTAATTTTTCCAGAGAGGCAGCCAAAGCCTATACTGTATTGATTTTAAGATTGCCAAAAGATCTTTATCATGCACAACTTGCACAATGGACCTCCGAAAATGTTTGCCCTTATCCAAGAAAGCTATGTGTTTGACCTTTTTTTTTTTTTTCTTAAGAGTTTTATGGCACTTGCAAAACAATGAGGTCATATAAGTGCCGAAGATTACAGGTGTTACAAGAGAGTAACAAACGCAAAAAAGGAGAGATCAGGACAATAGATGTTTGATAGGAAAGAAGGAGCGAACCACACCAGAGCATCCACCAACCACCCACGATTGACCTTAAGATCAGGGGGTTTGCTGAAAGACAGCAGGAAGGAGCTAGGAGTAGCAGTAGAAAGATTAAGGTGTAAGAGAGATAGAGGGGATAGGAATGACTGTCCCCGTGGTTTTATGCAAGAAAAATTCTGAAATTATGCAAACTGAGCCCAAAATGTGAAATTATGCGATTCTGTTAATTTTAACAAAGAATGATAAAGGAAAATAATCAGAAATTATGCAAAAAATGATCAAATTTTACTATATTATGTGGGGTGCTTAAAACGACGGGGACAGGAATGAAGAGGAAAGCAGATTACGGAACAGGACTAGAAAACAGGAAAGAAGGACAGAGTACTGTTTGAGATGGCTGACACGAGAAGGTATACAAGTGGTGTCTTAAGTTTTTTTTAAGTGATTTACGGCACTTGCAGCACAATAAGGTCATATAAGTGCCAAGAGATTAGAGGTGTTACAAGAGAGAAACAAACACAAAAATGAAGGAGAGATAAGGACGATAAGTGTTTGATAGGAAAGAATAATGAGCAGACCACACCAGAGCACCCACCAAGTGGTGTCTGGTATACAAGAAAGAATTTGTCATAGTAAGCACTTTACGACACTTGCAACACAAATATGTCATGTATGTGCCAAAGACTAGAGGTGTTACAAGAGAGTAACGTAACAAACAAAAAAGTTGGAGAGATAAGGATGATAATATTGATAGATGTTCAGTAAGAAAGAAGGAGCAAACCACACCAGAGCACCCACCATTGAATAATAATAGTAGATAGCATTTGAGTACATGTAATGCAAATTCCCACTCAACAGCATGCTCTGTGTTTCACTATCTATATTATTACCCCAGCAGACATGTCTGATAGCATTCTGAAACAAATCTCAACTTCCTAGGAAACATACGGTGAAAACTGATGTGCACTAAAACACTAACATACTGACAACTTATACTTATACAGTCAATGGCCGGGTACATGTACCCATTCCCACCAGAGTGAAGGGAGGAAAATTCATGTAAGGTGCTTTTCCCCAACGACACAATATTGGGCCAGGTTTCAAACCTCAAAACCCGCAACCTCATGATTACGAGCCTAGTAGCCTAATCATTAGATTACTGGCACAAAGCGCCATTAAGAAAAGGAAGAGCTTGGTTTTGTTCGAGGCCGACTGAGTAAAGCGAAGCACATCGACATATTAACCCTGTCCCTATCCGTACATCGTGTTTTACTATGTATCCATACGAAGTGGGGAACTCTGTGCCACCACTTTCCAAAGAGGAAATTTACTCGTTAATCCGATCCGTACGCTTTGTATAGCAGTCTGTCAAAATGATTTTTTGAGAAATACTGAAAGTTTCAAAGAGATCTTCACACTAGAAGTATTCTAAAATGTGAAGAATGTAACCCCTGGGGTACAAAATGACCCCAGGCGTACGGATAGGGTTAATGATCACCTAGTGCAGGGAAAAAGACCAGACATGCAGACAGAAACAACAATAAGGAAAGAAAAGAAATAGGACCTAACAGTTGTTGCCCTCCAACCACTTACAAAGTTCCTTGGATGCTACTTGTACAAAAAATAAAAGTAAGGGTTTTTCGAGAGAATGGAACAAGGTTTCATATATAATAGTATTACAAAACAAGGTACTCAAAACTTAAAAGTTTAACCCCACACGGCGGTGCTACTGACTGAAGTGTCTTCAGGCCATTCCCAAAGGGGGTACATTTCCATGTTCTGTTGCACAGTAAAATTGTAAATGGGCCGATTCATCGATGTCATGCTCATAACTGTGCCGGAATTGCAACAGGGAACTGCTGCTTTTTCTTTCCTCATCCTTACTATCGTCAATTTTTCTCTACTTCTTTTGTATGTTTGTCACTGTCTTGTGACCCGCTATTTCCGGCGTGCCTTGATAGTCGAAGCAGACTTTGTGCAGTTGAAGCTTGAGAGGTGAACAGAGTAAGCCCAATTCCCTGTAAAGACTTCTCTGTTGACATCCACCCCTTGGCGCTCATATGAACGCCGTAAAACCTCTACTAAAACTAAAAAAACAAAACTAGTTTGTGTATAAAAGTAAAAATTTATTTCTAGTCAGACATTTTAATTCTAATATTGGATACCACAACATTAAGTTTTTTAATAATACCAATTGTATTTGAGGAACATAGCTGAGATTTAGAGGCATGATAATATCTGTAGCTCTGAGTAGTAGAGATAAATTTTACAGATATAATACAGATAGTGAAGAAGACTAAGAGTAAGAGTAAATTTACATGAAAAAGTGCCGATTTAATTTTAGGAATGAAGACTTCATTTCTACACAAAGATCAGTAATGTTGAAATCTAAATCTGCCAAGATATTGTGGATGTTAACTAATAAATGTAAGGCAGCGCGGTGAAATCAGGCGCACGTCAAAATAATGAAATGGAATAAACTTGTACATTTCTGCCAGAGCAGCAATTTTTATCAAATTTTTATATTTTTGCTCAACACCATTGTTGTCCAATTAAGAACACATTTCTGGGTGGGTGTTACTGAAAAAAGTTGATTAAAGGCACAAAAAATGTAAGTTTTCAGTTCCAACAGCCTGTCAAGCTATGGAAATAACCAAACTTCGGCAGCCAATCCATTTTCTCGCTATTTCTACATTTGAAACTAGACGACCCCACCTTCTTCAATCTCAAATATCTTTACTTCTATTCAAGATAAATGGACATTTTTTTCACAGATAGCAAGATAACTGAGCAGGCTTTAGAATGACACCAAAAACTCCATGTGCCCAATAATTGACGAGCGCCTGATTCCACCACATCGTGACAAAAACACGTCAGGGATTGACAAATTTGTTCAACACATCCATAATTTGGGTAAACCGATAAATGACAATCAAACAGATATCAGTCAGTCGGGGGGGGAATGGCAATTTGTACGAGCTGTCCATGACTTCGAAGTTTCCATGTTTGGTATCATGTGTGCCTGAATGTGCTACGCTCTCAGAAGAGGAGGAGAAGAGACATCTTATAATGATAAAAAATTTAAGACCCCTGTACTAAATACTTTTTATAACACCAAAACTCGAAAAATGTCTATAATGGATGAACTCATTAAGGCAATTCTAAAATCAAAACATTAAAGAAAAATGAACAAAAAATACAAAGTAATTCAACAAGTTGGTATATACAACGCACTATAAGAATTATTCTGTACAAAAAGGCACAGGAAATGTTACTTGATTTTACATTGAAATTTAAAGATACTCCACAAATAAACTTACAAGATAATGTTACTCAAATAGCATTCAAAAGAAAACTGTTCAAAAGGCAGTAAGTCACACAATAGTAGTAGGTAAAAAAAAGGTGCATGAGCATGTAAAAATAATGCTGAATTTAAAAGTTAAGTAGGTCCCTTGTGGTCTTATATTCTGAGGGATGTAGAAAAAAAAATGCCATAAAACGGTGGAGTGTAAAGAAATTTTAAAAAATTGACCCAAAATTTGAGACATGTGGACAATATGCATAGCATCATTCTCTATTTCATAAAACACGGAATAACAAGAGAGATATTTGCTGCAAGACATATAAAATCATAAAACATATGTAGAAGTTTATACTTTTTCAAAGTAAGCGAACTTGCCCTCTAGAAAACTGCTGCCAAAGAAGTAAAAATTTTACAGTGGACTTGGTTAAAGATGAAGTCTAAACAGAGCCTTTTTTTATATTTCTAGACAAAGTGGAAAGTGGTGGGAAAATGACAAGACAAAATCGATCATTCCATTAGGGCTTTTTCTATGGCCTTTGGACATCATTTTAGCAAAGTCCACTGTAACTGAGGGCATTCTTTAGGAACAAATTGCTGCCGTAGAAAAAACAACATTATGTGTATATAAAGGGACCATTCACAAATGACGTCAGCTCAAGAAATTGGTTAAAGTTGTTAATAAATAATTTGACACTCCAGGTATTTCTTTGTTGTACTATTTAATCAACAATAGCTTTACGTTCTTATTTAAAATAAAGATCAAAGGTGTAAATACAAAATGCATCCTGTACAAGTTCTATCTAAATGTTGACGTCAACGGGGGGGTCGGAGGGGGGGGGGGGGTCCTGGGAAAGGTAACAGAAGATGATGTGGGGGGCATTTTTGGCAAAATTTTAGCTGACGTCATTTGCGAACGGTCCCTAAATGACTTCTCTAAAAATTATAAAGGAAGCCCTAAGACAGAAGCCTCAACTAATCTTCTGTCCTCCCTTTCGCCACTTCACTGACTGTTGAGCTTTGTGAACTGCCGAGGTCCGAACCCGCTTCCATCAGCGTTGACACATCTGGCTGCTGCGACAAAGTAGTTTCCTCGACCTCCTCCGGCTCCTCATCACGAAGAGGAGCTTTATCTTCAACAGGAGCCACATTTTTCTCTGTGGTCGTGTCGTCTTTGTCTTTATTCGCTGGCGTCTCAAGCCTGTCATCTGTGGTACCGTTGATGGAATCTTTTCCATGTGAGGTAGTAGATGTTTTGTCCTGAACAGCCAGACCTCCATCTGTAGCTTTGGCAGGAGAATTTGGCTCCTGTTTATGGGGAAAATAAAGTAGAGTCACATTGTTTGTTTTAGTAAGTGTTTTATGGAACTTGCAACACAATAAGGTCAAATAAGTGTCGAAGACTAGAGATGATGCAAGAGAGTAACAAACATGTAAAAAAAAAGGAGGTGAGATAAAGACTATAGCACCCTTCAACCACTCACTAGTAGTAAAGTCACAGTCTGAGACAATTCACTTTTCCCTCAGGAGTCAAATAGAAATCAGGTAACATCAAGACAGTTGGTGGGTGGTTGGTGGGTGGGAGCTCTGGTGTGGTTTGCTTCTTCTTTCCTGTCAAACGTCTATCGTCTTTATCTCCTCTCCTTCTTTTTTGTGTTTGTTACTCTCTTGTAACACCTCAAATCTTCGACACTTATTGTGTTGCAAATGCCGTAAAACTCTTACTAAAACCAAAAACAAGACAGCTGATATTTTCTAAGGTTTTTGTTTAGTTTTAGTAGAGGTTTTACAGCGCTCCCAACTGCATAAAAGGTCATATGAGCGCAAAGGGGTGGATATCAACAGAGAAGTCCTTACAGGGAATCAGACTTAATCTGCTCACCTCTCTAGCTTCAACAGCACAAAGTCTGCTTCGACTATCAGGGCACCCCGGAAATAGCAGGTCACAAGAATGTGACAAACATACAAAAGAAGTAAAGGAAATGACGATGGTAAGGAATAGGAAAGAAAAAGCAGCAATTCCCTGTTCTAGTTCAGGCACAGTTATGAGAATGACATTGTTAGATCAGCCCATTTACAATACTACTGTGCACTAGAATGAGAAATGCCCCCCCCCCCCTTTGGGAATGGCCTAAAGACATTTCAGTCAGTGGCACTGCCCCGCGGGGGGGGGGGGGGGGGGGGGGGGTTCTAAGGTTTGATCAAAAAGAAGTACATGGACTGGCGGACATGACAATGATCGTTCACTGCATGGAAAAAGCCTATGGCCTATCTGTGGCACCCTCCAACAATCCGCCACCACAGTTGAAACAAGATGATAAAAGTGCCATACTTAAAGGGTGGTTTGTTGATTTTTAAAGATCTATGTTTTACTTCTTTCAACTTTTGGTAGAAATGTTTAAAACTTGATATTTCTTGAGCACATTAGTTTTCTTTATATTGAAAAATTTAACATCCCCTTGGTTGAATTTTAAATTCGCTCAAAGTTTTGCTCAAAATTGTTGCAAAGATAACTAACTTATTGCCCTTTAAAAGGGTCCGCCCCTTTTGTTTAGACACCTTGTATTTTAACACTCCGAGGAGTGGGCAGGCGTGTCTCATACCGGCTCCTCATGGAGACAATTAGCAGGAAGACCCCGGGATGGACGCTGGAGAGGAGAGATTAGCAGCTAAGGACATGTGCCGCCTGCAAGGATACTCTGGATCCAAGCAATTCTAAGTATTTAACAATGATATTTCTATGGAAACCAAAGAGGGAGTTGCACTCACCGAGACAAACTGCCAGGAGGGAGGTGCCTGGTCATCACAGCGCTTGAGAGCAAACTTCCAGACACCGTGGCCCGAGAGACCGGTGGTGAACCAGCACTTCTCCACCGAGTACAGGCCTGCAGGGAGGAACAGGGGTACCGGTTAACTTTGACCTTTATTCATACAAACTGTAATGTATCAACAACAATGTCAGTCCATTGATACAATATACTGATAATAATATTGATAATAATAATATTGATAATAATAATAATAACAATAATATTGATGATTATAATAATTTATCTTCTCTAAAAAAAATTTCGACATCCTTTCCTGCTTTCTAACAATGTTCTATCGTCCGCTTTCGTCTCCACTTTCTGCCCCCCCTTCCTTTCTATTTTATGCGCAGATACCATCTTTTCTGAGTATCTGCACCAATGTTGTGTCGTTCGTGTTCCAAAAGAGTGACAGTTTTTGTAGGGCCGTTATTTTTATAGATTTTTTTTCATTCACACTTGTCAAATTTTTTACAATTTAGCATTGCCGACTTCAGCGTGTCTAACAAAATAACCAGACAAGTTACAATGTCCGTTCTTTTTTAAGTCTCAAGAGCAGAAATGCGTGCTTTGGGTGCATCAAGTGATAATTACCGTAAATACAAGGATACACCTAAAATGTTATGTTGAAAAGTATCAAAAATTTAAGTCAGCCCAGACAGAGCGGCCATAGGGAGCTGACCCCCCGTGACCCCAACGTAAGAAGGCGCTCGGCAGGGAACCTCCTACAGCAACTAAAATTCCACTGCTTGTGCGCCGCGAGTAGGGCTATGGCACATCACTTTTGGAGTGGCTCACGTAACGAGTCTCTCCACACCATCTCTTCTGCTGCCTGCCACACCTCACTCATCACTGGACTGGCCAATCACAACGCCGCACCGCTGACTGTCTGTTTGGAGCCCGCCTACAGCCCCCCATCCCCCAGCTAGAGCTTGCTCGATCTCTCCCGCTATATCCAAGTTCAGGCCTTTCCTTGTCATGTTAAACCCAAACACGGGTAATTATGTTTTCATCGGAAAAAAAAGGGGCACCGGTAAGGTCCCGCTGTAGGGATGGTCCGCTACTGTATACCGTAGTCATGTTCTACTGTATCGGTGTTGTTCCTCCAGTTTGACAATTCTTTTTTCTAATTTTTGCTGTTTGGCTCAACACCTTTAATGTCCATTAAAAAATATTTACATATTTCTGTGTGAGTTTTACTGAAAAACATTGACTAAAGGCACAACAAATGTAAAATTTCAGTCTCCAAGGACTCTCAAGCTTTGGAAATAACCAAACTTTGGGGGTCATTTTCTCAATAATTTTACCTCTGAAACCAGGCAATCCCAACCTCCTTCAATCGCAAATATGTCTGTCAACTTTTATTCACGAAAGGCATGTATTTTTTTTCATCAAAAGATGGTCAAATGAACAAGCTTTAAGATCATACCAATAACTCCAGATGCTCGAAAATTGACAAGCGCCTGATTCTACCGCGTCGTGACACATTTTTCCTAAAGTGTTATCCAACCCAAATGAAGATAACAGTAAAATTCAAAGTAAAATATGCCGACTTGCCATCATAGCGATAACCCTCCTCTGGGGCGAACGGACTGTCCAGCTTGTAGCCACGAATCACACGTACAGGGTTCTTGGTCTCTACGTTCCGACTGAGTGCAAGGTTTCCCCGCGTCAATGTCTGATCCTTGGACTGTGGGGCCGTTCTCAGGTTCTGAAAAAAGGGTAATTTTCAGTCAGTCATGCATCAGCCGGTCACTTTATCTAGGTATCTAGTTATGTGTGTGTGTGTGTGTGTGTGTGTGTGTGTGTGTGTGTGTGTGTGTGTGTGTGTGTGTGTGTGTGTGTGTGTATACATATATATATATATACATATCAAAAATACTTATCACTAGCTTTGTATTCTCAACAGCAGGGGTTTGTTTCACGTACTGAAAAATCGAAATAACGAGACATTTTCACTTTTGCTCAAGTCATAAGGTTGACTTTTGCTCTAGTGAGATACAAGTCGAGTACCATCTCACATACCTTGGGATTTGTCTTTGTGCCTTTGAGGTCTCGACCACCTGTAAAAAAATACAAACAAAAAGATAAAGATTAAATACAAGATCAGTATCGTCTTCACCAAAAGTAGATACATACTGTACCGTATTGTAATACATCACCTATAGGGCAGATGAACTTGAGAGCCACCCCCCCCCAAAAAAAAAATTTAGGTATAAATCATGATATGTTAATTGGACAAGATGTACAACTTTTCCATGCCATGTTAGTAAGTTTTTTTTTCATCAACATCCACACTTCAAAACAAATAAACCATTGGTTCTATTTCAATAATATACGATAAATACGAAAGTTAAACCCACCAATCATTATCAGGAGGTCAAAGAAGATAAGGAAAAAACATTAAGATGCAATGTTGAAACGCACAAACAAGAGAAAGTATCCTTTGTTTACAAACAAAAGGAAATACAATTTTTTAAAATATAAACCATTGCTAATCTCAAATGCAAACTTAAGTTAAAGATGAAAGAACTTACAGGTTGCTAAAAAGACAAAAGCATTATTTAGGCCATAACCTTTGTTTGCACTTTCCCCTTAAAGTGACTGTATTGCTGTTGAATTTTATCAAATAGCTTTTCCCACTTGCACATCTAAACAGCATTCACAAGGTCACAGACGTGTAGGCCTTCATAGGATGGTGTGGGATCAACACCTCTTTCAAGGCTTTAAGTTCATGCCACCCATTTGACTCAGTGGTCCCACATACCGGACAAGACCACTTACCAAAAACCCAAATGTTGCGTTTGTACAATATAACGTTATCAATTAGTAACTATCTCAGATCTATTGCTATGATCAGGACAATCAGTGCAAGACACAAACAGGCTCTCTAAGCTGTAACACATAATCTAAATATTTATATATACAGAATAAAAGAGAGGCTGATTTCTGTCTTTTGAGTTTTTGAAACATGACTGACCTTCTCCTGTGTATGTGAAACACTCTCCCAGGTCCACATCGTCTTCGTATCCTCCAGACAGAGCGATGGAGTAAGCTCCCCCTTCCCCTCCGTGAATGCCAGCAACTGTGGGTCTGTTCACAAGAAACAACAAAAATAAAAAAATCATATAAAAAGAATATGATATAATAACACCAATCCTTATGTAGCTCAGGAGTTAAGGGTTGCCAAAATAGGACTTATTCATATTATATTAGTAATGAGTCAGCGACATAGCACTAAAGAGTATTGGAACAGCATGGTGCATGTCTCTTCGGGTCGCAAAAGCAAGGATTGGGTTAATAAATGTGGAGTGCAGCTTAACCACTGAGCATGTTTTCTTCATTTCTGTAAACAAAATTTAGAACATAGGAGAGCTTGAAAAGAATTGACGCAGCAAAAAAAAAAAAAAAGATGCTCAATAAAATATATTTCAAACAAACAAGGGAATCAAATTTCATTGTGAGAAAGATGAAGAGCCTTACCATGACTTCTCGTACACTACAGAAAGTGGTGTAACAATTTTGCACAACAAATGTACAAAATAAAATACAACATACAAGAGTTAATAAGGGACATCTAGGAATTTCACCATTCTCTTTCCAAAAAAAAAAGAATAACAGACTAAAAATGTAAAAAATACAACTGACAACAGACACCACTGTGCCTTTGGTAACAGACCACAACATGTATATCATGATATGCAGATGTAAGAAAAAACTTTTAAAAGTAAAGCATAAGATTCTAAGGACCTCTTATTGTCTCTAAGCTCAAAGTTCCCATCTGATAATAAAGCAACCACAAATTGCCCTCCTCCCACCCACCTTTTTCATCATCCCAGAACAGTGCTCAAAATGTCTTAACAAACTATCTGCATTCTTCAAATTTATTCCGGAAAAACAGACAAACAAAAGGCAAAAAGGTCAACAAAGACAAGTCAGAACATGCAACAATCAACAATCTGTTCAGCAAGAGAATCTACAAAACAGATTAAGTCTATGAGTACATACCTATGCACTCCGTCTCGACAACACTCAATCCTGGTCCACCACACCGTACCCACGGACACATCTGAAACAAAATCATTAGTAGTTACATTTGTCAGCTCTATTACAAAAGCCATAAGGGGGGAAAAGGAAGGGGCTGGGTCAGGGAGGGGAGTGATGTGAGGTTTTGCTGTTAGAGTCTTTACTTTTAAAAATTCTTTTAATATTTTTCTTAAAATGTTAGATGGCCAAAGAAAATCAGGCAGACTGTGTACAGCTGATAACCAAGACCTTGCCAGTCAGGGTCAAACCTGGGTGTGTGGACACTATATCCCACCAGAAAGACGAAAAAGGAAAAGTTTCTTCTTCTCACAGAAAATGTTTCTATACCTCTGATTTCTTTCAACTGTAGTGATAGCATGACTCTCAACTCTATGTCAATTAGACATATCCATCCTAATTTTTCTTCTTTAATATAACCAAAAGTTAAAACAATAACAAAAGTAGTGAAAACTAAAACAGTTTTTGGTGATGCAATCGTGTGAGCAAACTTTATAAATGAGAAATATCCTATAAGGAATCAATCTCCGAGGAAAATTATAATGCATTTATAAGTATTTTGTTCAAACACAACACGATGAATAATCTGTTCTCATTTTTTTTATGTTCTTTCACTCAGACCAAGAATGCCTTCAAACTGATCTGTGTTTGTCTGAGAGGGATTTTACTCACATTAAACCACACCTATCAAAATTCTGTATATGAGCAGCTGTTATAAATAGAATAAAGAAGGGGATAATATACTAACCTGGCACAGCTCCATAGAAGTTTGGTCGGTTTGCTGGGACTCTCGGGGTATAGTTCTCTCTGTCGTCCTCGGGTTCATCTAAAGCAGAATCGTTAAGTCCATACTCAGCTACGTCCTGGCGAGAGGAAATAAAACTCCCAATATTGCACACAATTTAACAAAAAGTCACAAAACCATACATTTCTTCAGAGTTTCCAACATCAGTATCTGTAGACCTCTTACAACCAGCTATGTTGAAGGCTACAATATCATCCCTACACACTCACTAAAGGACAAAACAAAACACCCATGATGTGTGAGTACAAAAAAGAGAGATTTAGCTACTTTCGCAGCTGACAGTAAAATGGTATACAGTACAGCCAGCCTTCTGACATACTGTTAACTATATTATGACATGTCAAATATATAAACCATTTGTCAGAGAAGTACTGAGAGAATAGTCACAACCTGTGGAGAACATATATATATGTCAATTTTTAATTACCTTTCCCTGAATCCGAGCCGACTTCCTCCTACTTCCATAGATAGATCCCCCAACAAAATCTGTATTATCAACGGGCCGGCTTCGTTTCCTTTTGGCAGATTCTGGTTTTGCTGATGGTATCTTCCTCTGCCTTACAATGCTGGGCAAGGACTTGAACTGGGGATGGTTTGTTAATTCAAGTAAAGAACCAGAATAACAAGACACACAGTCTTAAACTTAGCACAAAAGAAAGATTTCTTCTGATCTGTGTCAAGTTATAAACACATGTTCAAACAAGTAAATATTTCATTCCAAACTGCAAGGAGGTTGATTATAGCACAGTGACACTACAATACAAAATACAGCCTCAGTTCTCCCTTATAATATCAAGCGTACACAGGAAGCTACAGCACTGTCAACGACTCAATAAATGGACCAGTGCATAACACCTGACCCACACTCATTTAATTTCTTTCTAAACCAAAACATGAAAATAGTTAAAAACCTATACTCAATAGAATTTCCAGATTTCATGACTTCTAACGTTAAACATGCCAAAACACGTTAAAATTAATACAATTTCCTCTGGATTGTGACCTGCAGTTGGGTTCTAATGCCACACACATGCCAGTATAATTTAGGCCGGCACTATTTCTCCGAACGTTCGGGAAAATAAAGCTGGGCACTATTTCTCCGAACGTTCGGGAAAATAAAGCTGGGCACTATTTCTCCGAACACTCTGAAATCACATCCTTTCTCGCAAATTTAGGATATTATATAGATCTATAATTATAGTATAAGCCTACCAAAGATTGTTCGTATACAATATGGTTTAAGCGGTCCAAAAAATGTCCGCAGTAAATATTTATATAAAGAAATGCTACAATTCCAAACAGTTTTTCGCTACAGATATGGCGTGTTGCCTATGAAGGGTGCTGCTCTTAAACGTAATGTGTTGTGTTCACTCGTGTGCTGTCTAGATCTAGATCTAGATCTACGGAGGGTTATTGATAACGACACATAGAACTGACATCTGCGTTTGTCACTGCTGCGACCAATGTACTGACACTGGCAAAGCCCCTTAATGTGTGTGATTCCATAATTTACATGTAATATCCTGTCCTTTTTTTTTTATTACGCACATTTAGGGTTAAAACAGCCCATCTTCTTCGGACAGGTGGACACACGCCCTTATTTGTTAATGTTTGTTGTTGTTTATGGGCTGTTCTAATTTTGATTTCTTTCTGTTGTGAAACCTTTCTTTTTCACGTTTTTACACTCATCTAAAAATCTCATCTAGACTAGCTCTTGAAAATTGAAATAGATATAGACCCAAAAATTTGCTCCTGTGTGTGTGTGTGTGTGTGTGTATGTATGTGCGTGTGTGAGTGTGTCTGTGTGTGGTAGTAAGTGGAGAGTGAGGAGTGTGTGTGTGTGTGTGTGTGTGTGGTGTGTGTGTGTGTGTGTGTGTGTGTGTGTGTGTGTGTGTGTGTGTGTGTGTGTGTGTGTGTGTGTTTTTCGGGCTTTATTTCAGCCTGTATTCAGTAACAGTTCAAAGTATACAAAAATAGAAACACAGGATCCATTCACTCCAGGGCTCATGAGTCGTTCGTCTCTTTCAGTTTCCCTCACTCATTCAATTCCCGTGTTCTCTCCCGCGGCTCATCCCTGTCCGCATGACTTTCTTCATACCCCACCCCCTCCCTCCAGGCACACACAAAGAAAATATCATTCTTTCCTTTGCACCCTGCGAACCATGGACAATAATATAGGCAAAACACTGCCTGAGCTGCATTCCTTTCTTTCGTGAGCTGTGGACCAGGCCAGGGGGTCGGTGTCGTCGTCTTGTCTTGTAGTTGCTGTCGCCTGTGGATACACTCGCACATTCTTCCTTTCACCCGCTCTTTCACTCACACTGTCTCTCCGTCCACAGCTCAGCTCGTCATACGTTCAAAAGTTGCCCACTGGTCATGTTTAGTTAGTGTGTGTACATGTGCATGATGGTGGTGGGTGTTACTGAAGGTTGTCTGTAGGCGGGCTTGCCATGCGGTGTTCCTTCCCAGACCAGAGGCCAGAGGCAGAATGAAAGTTGGCGCCAAACTCTAGCAAAAAATAAATAGACAAAAAATCACGAGACCGGAAGCCGGAAACCGTTCGGAGAAATAAAGATCAGCACTATTTCTCCGAACATTCGGAGAAATAGTCACTTCGTATAATTTATCTGCAACACACGCTAATGTTAAAAATGATGTATACTATAAATAATAAAAATAAGCCCTTAAGACTTTTTAAGCAGAATTAGATCACAATTCTCACTCACCGGGTCCAGCAGCCCAAAGGAAGCCAGCACTCGCTTGTTGTCTTCCAGGTTCTTTAACCTGATCGATTCGTAACTTGACATCTTCGCAGCAACACTTTGTGCCAGAGATAGACCTGACGGGAATTATAAAACATAATATAATTTATATCAATCAAGTAGGATGAGAGGAACATAAACACTGTGAGAACAACAAAAAGATTATAAAATGAGCTTTAAAAAATCGGGAAATGACAATATAAAAATAGTTAATTATAACTTTAACCAAAATTTTTTTTGCAGCCGTTGAAACAGAAAGTGAGTAAGTTCAATCCTGAATAATGTTTTTTTTTAGTCATGCACCCGTTTCTTCTCATGTACACGTTTATATAATATCTAGATCTAGAACTAGATCTAGATCTAGATCTAGATAGCTAGATCTAGATTCTAGATCTTATAGATCTATATAATTATATATATACTTTTTTTCTCTAGTGGTATTTTGCATGCTGAACACGAATATGGCCTTCATTTTTGCCGCAAATCAATAGTTATTGAGTTATAGATGTTTAAAAACAGAACTAGACATCTAGAATCTAGATCAAGGACCAGTGGGAAGTAATATTTGACTTACAAGTTTCTAACATGGGGCTCATGGGGGGTATCGGGGGGGGGGGGGGGGGGGGGGCAAGCACCCTGCAGATTCTAGATATTTAGATCTAGCTCTAGATGTAGTACAGGGGTATGGAGGCTACATACATAGATTTTTCTAGATCTAGATTAGAATCTAGAATTCTAGAATCTAGACTAGATCTAGATCTAGATCTACACATACAATGACAATGAGTAATGAGTCACAATGAGGCTACATGACTACAACTACAAGACAATGATGTCACTTGACAACTTACGGGCAACCTAGAGTAGGCTAGAGAATACACTTCGCACGAAGCCGCCGGGAGTAAAATTATGTTATTAGATCTAGATCTAGATCTAGTTGTCGAGGTTGAGAAGCGTGGAGTAGGCCTAGTCAGTGGCACTTCTGAAGCGTCAGTGTCAGTCAAGTTGTCAAGTGTCAAGCAGCGGAAGCAAGCAACAGGTTGACTTCCCGCCAAACTGATCAGCTGGCGAAATGTCATTCCAACTTTTACAACAGCTCTCGCGCCGTTTTCTGTCATTCTGCCGACTGCCGGTTGTATTTTCCTGTTTTGAGATTACATAGTACATAACATCATTACTTTTAATCTCCTTGGGGGGGGGGGGATGGGCCTTTAGGTAAGGCGAGGAATGGTGTGTATTGTGCCTTTTAGGAAATCTCTCATATTGGGGAAAGGGGGAGGGGGTAACTTATTGATAAACGTATTTTTAAAAATCTGCACCTTTGAACGTAGACCGCCGCGAGCGATCAGGCCTACCTAGTGAAGTGTGTTACATGTATTTTGCCACACAGTACGCTGTCGGCTGTGTGTGTGGAGACCGGTTGACCAAAAATAAAACGGAAAAAAAGAAAGAAAAATATTTTATAGAGGACCAGAAACTAATTGTAGAAGTCCTCAAGTAGAATCTACAGGTTTATTTATGACAAAACAGACCAGAAGCACAACGATAAAGTCGAATATATTATTGCAAACGTTTGGGCAGACATTCCCAAGAAAACAAACTGTAGCGGTAATTAGGCTACGCTACCAGTTTCCTTTAAAAAAAAAAAAAAAAAGAAGAAACAACTTATCAAAAACAATCCGTCAAATCGGAATAATGATGCTTATCTTACACAAAATTGTTACGACACAAAACGAATAAATTCTAAAGTTATGCTATAGGCCTTCGTTCTTACACTGGGACTGGTACGTGCGTGTGTGTGTGTGTGTGTGTGTGTGTGTGTGTGTGTGTGTGTGCATGTGTGCATGTGTGTGTGTGTGCGCGCGCTGTGTGTGTGTGTGCGCGCGCGCGCACTCGCCCGCGTTCGCTTGCATGCAAGCATACATGTGTGTGTGTGTGTGAGAGAGAGAGAGAGAGAGAGTGTGTGTGTGTGTGTGAGAGTGTGTGTGTGGGCGCGTGCGCAAGCATGTATGTGTGTGTGAGTGTGTGTGTGTGTGTGTTTGTGTGTGTGTGTATGTGCGTGTGTGTGAGTGTGTGTGAGTGTGTGAGCCCGAGTGCGTGTATGTGTGTAGTGTATGTGTGTATGAGTATGTGAGTGTGTTGTGTATGTATTTGTGTATATATGTGTGTATTGTATGTGTATGTGTTTGTGGAGCATGTGCATTGTGTGTATGAAGTGTATGTGTAATGCATATAATTATAATAATTATGTGTATGTGTATATCTATTATCTATTTGTGGTGGCCGAATTTTACTATTCAAAAGGCTTTTTAATGGCTGCATCGATCGACATGCGGTTTTCGCCAAAGATTCTTTATAGTATTCTCCAGATCGTGACGCCCTTCGTTTTTTCAGTTTTGAGACAGTTTTGCTGCAGAAAGCTAAATTCTTTTACGTATAGAATCCACAATGATAAAATAAAAGACACCAGAAACAAAAACTAGTCAAATATTATATCAAAACGAGGTCCTTGCTGTCATTTCTGTGTCTATAGCGCCGTAAAACATCTACTATGCCATGCCAAAGCCACGCGCTTTAGCTAAACGTAATACACTAATAGGAGATTCAACAGTGGTAACCTAACCTATAAATCGCTCTTTGGGATAACCTAAGCGATGACGACACTTGTAGCGAGTTTGGCGGTATATTAATAATAATAAGTCGTCACATCTCAAATGTGCTCCTGCCGAGTAGTGATGAAACATAGCCCACAGAGTAGGCAGTCTAAAAATAAACGCGATAGACAGTACACTGTTCTATGCCAAAATGATGTGAGCCCGGAGCAATCCAACAGAGTGCTCAAGTGAATTCTGATTGGTACATCGTCTTGCCACTAGGCTATTTTAAGTGACCCTGTGGCCGTGAACCTGAGGGAGGTGAACGTGACATACTCAAGTCACCGTCCTATGAATTGTGTGTTTGAATGGTTTTGTTGTGGAGTGATGAAAGTTATTACTTGAGTGTTCAGTTCTAATGCATGATGTTAAGGGCTAACAAACAGATTTCGTTCTAGAAATCAAATCGACAAGTAAAAGAAATGAAATTAATAGCCCGAGGTCATCCTTCACCAACCCAAAAGATCCTAAAATAATACACCATCCAATTTACTATGCCCTTCACTATCTTCAGCGTGTGATAGCTTAATTAAATGTGCACGCCCACTTTTTAGCCCCACGAGCCGCCCCTGAATCTCCGCTAGTAGTGCAGCAGGAAAACATACCAACACCACTACTAATACTAGGCTTAGTGTGTCGACATGGGGGCTACATCTATGTGTGTGTGTGTGTGTGTGTGAGTGTGTGAGTGTGTATGTGCGTGTGTGTGTGTGTGTGTGTGTGTGTGTGTGTGTGTGTGTGTGTGTGTGTGTCTTCCAAATCTCTCGACCCCACTGGGTCAGTAGGTAGTACATATTTTAACTTCAGAATAGCGTTTCTTGAAGTCAATGACAGTCCAATCTTCTGCTCCAATTGTGTCACGAGGTGGGCACCCTATCGCTGTTTTGAGAAAATCGAAGGTAAAGTTTTTGCCCCTCGGTCAGTTTCTTTAAAAGACAAGGCGAGTTTTTTCTTGAATCAAACGAATGAAATATACACATCAATGAAACAAAACTTCTCCTTCGGGAGGGCAATTCCCACTTGGGGAAGGTAGGTCAAGATTTCGGGAAACCCCCAAAATCTGGGTGAGCCCGCTTGTCCTTAAAAGCGACCAATTGTAGGCTCCGTCTTCTCTCCGATGACATAGGTGAGGCAGCGGGGTGAAAGCAGGCGCTCGTCAGAATAATGGGATTAAAGAAACTGACATTTTCCCGCTGGTTTGTAAATTTTCAATCCAAATTTTGTTTTTTTAGCATAAAACCTTCTATGTCTATTTAATAGCCCATTTCAATGTGAACTATATTGAAAGAAGGTTGATTAAAGGCACACAAATGTAAATTGTCAATTTCTAAAGACTCTGAGGCTTTGTAAATGTCCAAATTTTGGCGGCCTTTTTATCACTAATTTTACCCCTGAAACCAGGTGACCCCCACCTTTTCAATAGCAAATATTTGAACATGTACTCAAGATAAATGGGTAATTCTTTCATCGAATACAAGGTAATTGATCAAGCTCTAAGGCAACACCAATAACTCCACATTTCCAAAATTTGACGAGCGCCTGATTTCATTGCGATGCCTCACCTAGAGTATACTGTTAACCTACAGTACCTGGTCAAGAATTGATGGCAGGTTTCATTGTAGATCAATAAGAGAAAAGTGAGATTTAGAAGAGTAGATAAAAGAGAGTAGAGGGCAAAAGGACCACAAACTACATCCAGGTGTATGCACCGTGCAACGACTCCTACTCAGACAAAGAAAAGGACTCTTTCTTCGAACAACTCTCGGACTTAATTAGCAGCACTCCAGACGAGGAAGACTTTTATGTAATGGGAGACTTCAACGGAAGAGTCGGAGAGAGAAGAGCACCGTGGAAAAAACACCTGGGTCCACACAGTGACCACAGAACACCATGCAATCATAACGGCAATCATATATTGGAACTGTGTGCAGAGCACGACTTATTCACCACCAACACCTTCTTCCAGGACCGGGCCTCTCAGATCTACACCTGATACAGATGGAACAACATCATGGTCTCATCACAGATCGACTTCATATTAACGAGATCACGACTGCGGATCACAATCACAGACTCAAGAGCCATCTCCAATGCAGATCTGGACACAGACCACAGGCCAATCATCACAAAGTTGACCACCAAGAAAGAAAGAAAACCAAAAAACCATAAAAGACAGCAAGAGAGACTAAATAGGCATAAACTTGGAGATGATCAGGTGCAGGCTCAGATCAGAAGCACGCTAAATGAAAAGCTAGGCTCTATCAACTCTACAATACTAACCGTAGAGGAAGCTTGGGATACCTTCAAAGCAACTCTCCTGGACACAATGAAAGAAGTCTGCGGTACCAAGAAAACAAGAGGAAAACACAGAAAAGCAACAGCCAAGTTAGGGATGCTATCAAGGAAAAAAGGAGACTGTATAATGTATTGGTCAAGTAAAAAAACGAAGAGGACTACATTAAATATAGACTTGCAAGAAGACACAGCAAGAAAGTCGTTATAACATCAAAAGAAAAGTCATGGACCCAGTATGGCGAAAAACTAAGTGAAACCTGCAAGACCTCACCAAGAGAGTTCTACAAGAAGGTAAAGACAATGAAAGTGAGAGACGAACCCTATGTACCCACCACTGTCATCAACAATACTAATTGAGAAGCTCTACACGAAGAGAAAGGAATAATAAAAAGATGGGAAGAATATTTTCAAGAACTACTAAACCCATCAGGAGTACAGGCACAAAACACACAGTGCCCCTCCACCGCCAACTACCCTGAGCACTCAGAACCTACCACCCTGGAGAGTGAAGTGAGAGAAGCACTGAAGACTAGTCCAAAGAACAAGGCAGCTGGAGACGATGGCATCACAACCGAAGCCATCCTTGCCTGCGGCGAAACCGGAATACATTGGCTTACAATCGTCTTCCAGAAAGCATGGAAAGAAAGAAAAGTACCAGCAGACTGGCAAAATGCGATAGTGGTGCTAATATGGAAAAAAAGAGCAGCAAGAAAGACTGCAACTGCAACACCTATAGGGGCATATCTCTTCTCAGCCATGCGGGGAAAATGTATGCAAAAATCCTAGAGCGACGCACTCGCGCAAAAGCCGAACGTCTTCTCAGTGACGCCCAGTTTGGTTTTAGAAAAGGAAGAGGGTGCACTGATGCAATCTTCGCACTCCGACAACTGTGTGAGAGGGCTTTGGAACACGACAAAGATCTTCATCTCGTATTTGTGGATCAAGAAAAAGCCTTTGATCGAGTAAATAGAAACAAGCTATGGAAGATCTTAGAGCAGTACGACATCAAGGGACAACTGCTAGACAACATCAGGGCTATCTATGCCAACAGCAGAAGCGCTGTCCGAACTACCAGTGGAACATCAGACTGGTTTCCAGTAACATCCGGAGTCAGAATCTCTCCCCTCTGCTCTTCGTGATCTACATAGACCAGATAACAAAAGAGGCCAATCCAGACCCAGAGGCACTCAACGAACTCATGTTTGCAGACGACCTGGCAATGATTAACAACAAGATCCAGCTACAGGAGCATATGAACCAACTAAATGCGAGCTGCCAAAAATATGGCATGAAGATCAGTATTAGCAAGACAGAAGTCATGACAATTAACAGGAGACCAGGCAAAGTGGATATCAACATCAATGGATCCCAACTAAAACAAAGCAGAGAATTAAAATACTCGGGCAGCAATTTCACAGAAAATGGAAAATTAGATCGAGAAATAGAGACTAGATGCCAGAGAGCCAACGCAGTCAGCTACCAACTCGGCCCTCTCCTGAAACATCCCAATGTCCCCATGAGCACCAAGGCGAAGCTCATCAACGCCATTTTCCTTCCAACCCTCACATACCAGTGCCAGACATGGTCCCTATCAAAAGCCCTAAGAGAGGAAACAGGTCACATGCGAGATGAAATGCTTAAGAAGAGCGGTCAACAAAACAAGAAGAGACCAAATTAAAAATAAAGTCATAAGGGACACCGTGGGAGCAACACCAGTCCTATCACACATTGAAAAACAAAAGGTCAAGTGGTTCGGACACCTCACGCGGATGCCCTAAAACCATCCAGCTCTGAGAGCATAGAACACTAAATATTCTGGATGGAGAGCCAGAGGAAGACCAAGGCGACGATGGAGTGAATCTGTGGCAGACACCCTTAGAGCTCACGGGATGTCCCTCCTACAGGCCACACGACTTGCTGCAGACAGACGCCCGTGTCTCCCCGCGACACCCCAGGGTACAAGCGGAAGAAAAAAGTAAAAGTAAAAGTAAGATTAAATATAAAGGTAGGGATAATTTTGACAGCTGAATTTTCAGAAGCTCGATAAGCAGAGTTAATTTGCTTTATTAAAAAAAATTAACTGTCAAAAATGTTTTAACAACACAATCAAAAGTAAGACATGTGCGCGCTTGGAATTCACCCCCCCCCCCCCCCCTTTCCTCTTGAGACTGTGAACCTTTACTGAGCACACTTTTACGCAATGGACAAGAAAATAATAACTCAGTTCTGGTCATAACGAAAACAGCGATTGAAATTTACAATTCTGCAAATTCTTAGTTAAAAATCATGAAAATCGGGCTCTATCATGCTCTTGGGAATTTTGAAAGCTATCTTTGTGTAGATTTTGAGCTCAGTAAAGTGAGTGGTTTCGTCTAAAAACCAATGCAACGAAATGATAATATACCGGTAGTACAGATAAGTGCCTAAGATTAGAGGTGTTACTGGAGAGGAACATTCGTAAATAGTAAATAAGGAGGAGATTTAAGGATGATAGCCGTTAGAAAGGAAGCATTAAAGAGCAAACCACACCAAAGCATCCACCAGCCACCCACCTAACCAATCGAAATAGACCCGCCGGGTAAAGACATAATTTAAAAAAATGAAGCAATCAGCACCTAGGTCTAGAAGAAATGATTGATTCGCACGCTTCCTCTATTTACTAAATGATCAACCGTTGAGTGGGTTCAAGACAAAGCCCTCAAGGAACAGCACCGTGGGTTTTAAAAAAACCCTAGTTATAGAATTACCGCATCAATTATAAAGCCTTTAATGTGCCAGATAATGTGAATTGATCTAAATTTGATTTTGCCCATAGGAGGCAAATGCTAACCTCGCCAAAGACGAAAATGGTGACACATTATTATAAACGTATTACACGTCTAACCAAAGCTTTGATGTAAGTGAACACTGAGAACTGAGAACCTGTGAGAGCGGAAGTTATCACAGGCCAGCGTTCGTCAAGTTCGAGATTATCGGTTTACGCCAAGGGCAAACAGTCACATCTTAATATCTCGCACTGCAACACAAGCAAAAGTGAAACTAATGGTACACATTATCTTTAATAATAGTACTAATAATTGCATCCATAAAGCGCATATTCGTACTCTGTGCGCTACACAGTCATTATTACCACCGGAGACCAATCCTAGAACACGCAGAAAAATTCTCGGCTTCCCGTGAAGCATAATGATTGCAGTGCAAACACACGATTAAGGGCTCACACACTGACAAAGAGGAGAGAATTAACATTTTATTGCTCGGATAGATTCATAATTGTAGTTAAAAGGCAAATTTTGTCAGTTCGTAAATCCATCGTAGAATTAGACGACTTAAAATTTTCAAATTGTTCAATTTACACATTCAATGATAGAGTATTTAAGGTTTAGTAGATTTATCAACGCTTGCAACAAACTTGGATCATAATGATATAGATTCTAAGTTCCGAAAATTAGAAGTGTCACTGGAGAGCAACATATAAAAACAAGAAAGAGAAGAGATAAAGACGATGGACCTTCGATAATAAGAAAGAAGGAACATACCACATCACAACACCCTCCAACCACCCACGATTCCAGTGTGAGGGCTTCAGTTCTGTCTGTCAGGGTCACCCGGGTTGAGAGGGGCAGATCCGGGCAGAATCAGAAAGGGAAATATCTCACACCATTCACATGCGAGGCACAGACGTAAACCACTACACCATAGACGCCGGTTCGGCCACTCTCATCAAAAAATTGTCAGATCTACGACAGACATCGTCGATCAAGGCTCGCAAGTCGTTTCTTTGTTCTGATGCTCTCAACAAAACTACGTAATCCTGATCTTTCCGCGTCGCCCATCTGTTTAGGCTTTCCAAGTAACTTGCTCTGGGTCTACCTCAGCCTCGCTTGCCTTCAATCTTACAAGTGAAAGTTAGATGTCAAGGCCTTTCTGTCTCTACAGGTGTCCCAGAAACTACATTCGTCTCTTCATAGTTGTTTTTATCAGCGAGCAGCCCACGTGAGCTACTTCAAGTAGTACCTCCTTTGATCCCTTTGTTCATCCAACCAGAGTTAAACGAATACAATAGAGGTTTTTGTGCTAAGACATAATATATGACTGTGGGTGAAACGAACACTGTTGATTTCTTCAAGGACATTTTAACACCCTAAGGACGTACCATAGAGGGCACATACAACCCCAACCAGAAGCTGGCCAATGGTAATGTTTTAGCACATTTCCTATCACCAAACACGAAATTGCACATGTCATAGTAATCACACTGTCACTTGTATTTTTTTTAAAGTTTCAGATAAAGCAAATAAACTCTGTATGTGCTGCTTCTTTTTTAAGTGCCCGAACCAGCCCGTCTTCAATCATTGTTCATTGACCAGATGTCACGTCTTCAATGAGCTAAGCTAAGGTTGTTTGTATCACTTTGAAAACAAAATTTGCGCCGTTTTACGTTCCTTCACATCGAAATCAGTGACTGAAAACATGACAACTGTTGTATCAGAAACGTGTGTGCTAAACTGTACTGTAACTGCACCAGTGACGTCACACCCGGTTGTCTACAGTGTTGAGATGATCAGAAATGTCATCCGCACCACCAACATGTGTATAGCTGTGTTTGGCATCCTCACAAATCTGTGTAACGTGGAGATATTTCGAAGAACAGGTATACTGGAAAGTGCGACATCAATCACTCTCTTTGCGCTCACAGTTACCGATCTGCTTTCCCTTGTACTTTTTATTGTGAATCCACTTCTCGATTTCCGGATAGGAACGTCACCCCCTCTTGTCTACACGCTGTACGTCCAGGTGCTCTACAGTTTCCAGATGACCTACAAAATGTCCACCTTCTTCACGGTCTACCTCACGGTTCAAAAGTGTTGCTGCGTGGCGCTCCCGCTCAAGTTCAAATTTATTTTCACAATCAAAAAAGTCCTGGCCACCCTACTTGTTCTTACACTAGTTTGCTTTGCCTGTTATGCTCCTTTGTTTCTCAGTATAGGATTTCGGTGGGCATTTATCCCACGTTTGAACAAAACGGTAGTTATTCCAAATTATTCGCCCTACCGGCAGACGATAGTGATCATTTTGTACCCCCTGGTCTTGGCTGCAGACCCAACCATCTCTCAGGTCGTGGTCATCAGCTGTCTTTTTGTCCTAACCGGAAAACTCAAACAGGCGACAAAATTCCGAATGTCCTCAGAGTTGCCAGGAAGCAAGGAGCCGTCCAAGGGGGCACAACTCTCGGGAAAAGAGCTGAGGGCGGTGCAATCTGTGGTGGTTGTGGCCGCCATGTTTGTCGTCTGCAATCTACCCAGCGTTCTCATCATGTACGCTTCCTATGTGGAGCCAGAGTTCAACGACTTCAGACAGCTTGGAGAAATCTATAGCCTTGTGGGACTTGTCAGAATCTCTCTGCTTCTTCTCTGCTCCTCTCTCAACATCTTTGTGTACATCACTTACAACTCCAGCTACAGACAGCAGGTGGCGGCTTTGTGGCGGAAACTTGGCACAACACGAAGTCTGGGAAAACGAGAGGAGAAATAGATACACAGACTTGTGCAAGCATGACGGCATCACATTGTGTAAGACATTATGCGCTTTGCTGACCTTTCAGTAAGAGTTTTACGGTATTTGCAACGGAAATAGGTCAAATCAGTGTTAAAGACATTCGGTGTTACGACGACCACTACTACTAGTAGTAATAAAACGAACCATTTTCTTAACGCATTTCCATAATTTAGAATGTTCCACGCGCTTTACAACGGCGCCAGTTGCCCAGTGGTTAGGCTATCGTACACGTAATCGTGAGGTTGCGGGTTCGTGGATTCGAGCCTCAGCTCGGTCCGACGTTGTGTTCTTGGGAAAGGCACTTCACACGAAATTCCCATTTGGCTCGGTCCTTTTGGAGATGGACGTTGAACTAGGAGGTCCAACTTTTAGATAACATACTACTGTTGATTGAGGTTATTCTCACCCGGTCTGAGAATGCAATGGAATTTTATTCTTAGGCCTACCTGGGTGTTGAGAACAGATGATACAAAATAATTTGTGAATTGTAAGAGGTTCGTGAACTGCCCCCAGAGCGCTGGCCGATTTTTCTAGGCTCCCTCGGGTATTGTTAAAGTTTCATTTTTAAAAATCTTGAGTATGCAAGCATATCTTCACCAAAAACCCAAGTGTATATTCTAAATTCAGAAAGGAATTCACTTGCCAGAGTAGTATGTTTTTAAAAATAATAGCCTTAACTGAAAGCTGTTTAATGAAATGATGTTAGTAATAGTTTGTCTTTGTAATGTTAGAATTGGCATTTGTTTACAACCCAAAAAACATGCTTTTTTGGCTTGTTTTTTTTTTATAGTAGAGGGTTTTACGGCGATCGCAACTGCATAAGGTCATATGAGCGCCAAGGGGTGGGTGTCAACAGAGAAGTCTTTACAGGGAATCAGACTTATTCTGCTCACCTGTCTAGCTTCAACAGCACAAAGTCTACTTCGACTACCAAGGCACCCCGGAAATAGCGGGTCACAAGAGAGTGACAAACATACAAAAGAAGTTGGGGAAAATGACAATAGTAAGGATTAAGAAAGAAAAAGCAGCAGTTCCCTATTGTAGATCGGGCAATGAATCAGCCCATTTATAATTCTACTGTGCTTGAACGATAAATGTCCCCCCTTTGGGAATGGCCTAAAGACACTACAATCAGTGGCACTGCCCCCCCCCCCCCCCCCCCCCCCCGGGGGTTAACATTATCCTTAGCAGAATCCACAGTTATTTTTAAAGCACGCAGGGCCTTGACCTTAGGCTTTTTTATTTTTTATTTTTTATTATTTAAAAAAATTAATTTTGATTGGTTAATAAACCATTCAAGAGTAAAATTTTCCTTTAGGTCTACGGAACCAATAAATACTGTAGCAACAAAAGGTGACTGTTAGCTCAAAAGATAATGTTTTCCCCCAAATCGACAATACTCGCCTCCCGCACTCGAGAGCTGGCCCGCCCGTTGGCGATTTTAGTCGCCTCGCGCGATCAGCAGAGTGACAGAGGGAGGCGAATTTTGTCGCCTGGAGTGCTCAGTGACAGGTCTGGTGACAGGGGTCCTATGACACCCGAAACTAAAGAAAACCGGATGAGAATAGTAGGCTGTCGTTATTCCCACCCGGGGTGAGAATAGTATCAATTTCATTCTCACCCCGGCTGAGAATATCCAGTTTATCCTTAACCCGGGTGCGAATAATCACCCCGTTCCGGTAAAATTGCTGCGCGGGTTGCCCGCAACTAACCGCTGGTAACAAGCGTTAACTTTGGGCGGTTTCGAACTAAACAAAAGACTTCTCAAAGCGGGTATCTGCAGGTTAACCTGTAGCAGAAAACCTGCCGCACTAGGGCGCGCTATTATCAAAGAGAAGTTGGACTGTAACAGCCTTCATTTTCAGATAAGATTTTTTTTTTAATCGTCATTTCTAGGAGCATTATCCACAAAATGACGATATTTGTAAAAAGTAAATTAATGTTTTACAGAGCTCATTGATTCCATGAACCCAATATCAACCTGAAATTTGACTGCGTTGTTTTAACTAAAGCAGCGACATCAGCTTCACAGAACCGTAAAGCCCGACACTCACTACGCAGTTAAAAAGTGCGCCTGTCTTGAGATGGTCTCAAGACCAACTGAACACGATCTCAAGATGATCTCAAGACCAAAATCCGGACTGTTTAGTTAAAAATCTCAAACCGTGCGATCGCTTGAATTCAGAACGAGCCTGAAAGTCGAATCTGAGATCAGGTTACTCGACGCTAAAAATAAAGGGGTGTCAAAGTCAAAATTTTGCGAATCTTACTTCAGAATCAAATGCTAGCGGGATTTGATACGAAATAGTGCTATCAAACGTCTGATGTAGCAACGTTAATAAATCATTCTTTGCGTCAGGCAGCTAGTTTTTTTTTCAAAGACCGTATGCGGTTGAATACTGAGGGAAAAAATCATCGTATACGAGGGTACTTTGTTGATTTTTCCTCAGTATTCAAAACAATTCAACCGCATATTGTCATTTTAAAAAACAACAACAATAGAGTAAATTAGAGAAACAATATACAGGTTGCAACAACTTTACTTTGGGTGGGAGCCATTTTGATAAATGTGCTGGCATGGGTAGTGTGGGCACAAATGAGATCGCTTACAGATCCGATTGTCAGTTCATCTTAAGACCATCTTGAGATCGGGAACAGTGTAGTGAGTGGGGGGCTTTACCCATTTCCTATAGATCTAATACATATTTTCTGAACATTTTATATCGATCCAAGCTTTCTTGGCCTCTGCATTTTTAGTCTTGTATTTTGGATTGGTTTTTTGGCTCTCTTCCTCTCAGTCATTAGCTCTGAAGATTTCCTCAGTGATCCATGATTTGGGTTGAAGCAAGAAAGGAAAAAGACGAAGGAAAAAGACGAGCTTTGGACAAGACAAGAAAAGCAATTGTCGTTCCTAATGACTTACAACCCAACCGGTTCAATTTACCACTGTAAATTGGACATTTAAGGCGGACCCTCCATAGACGGCACACGGCACACGGCACACAGCACATGGCAAGCGTGCGAAATAAAATCAAACACAACCATTTCGAGTTGTACACTCCATTGACGCCACGACACAGCCACGACGAAACATTGCGTGCCTTGCTTTGCTGCATTGCTCGTTTTTTGTGTCGTGTGCTGCCAAAATGGATGACTACAAGAAAGAAATTATTGAACTTGTGAGAGACCGATCGCTTCTTTGGGACCCCCAAAACCCGATTGGTTCACAATAAATTACAACCAATTGGTTGTAGACGAGGAAGCACTAGGTTCTTTAGTTCATCATACGTTCTGTATGACATTCTTAGGTAGTTGAAGAACAATGTCTCATCTCTACGTCTCATCAAGGAGCTGAAAGGTCGATGAAACTCTCCTCTACTCCTCAATAGAAAATGTTCTCTGCACCACATGATCCACCTTTTCCTCTTTTTTCGATTATTTAGAATTGCTAACATGATCAAGAGTATCTTCATCAGACGAATCCATGGTTGTGATGTGTTGTGATGTCGTGCTATGGCCCATGGAGGGAGGGGTATTAGCCACGGCACGTGCCGACAAGTCATGTGCCGTGTATGGAGGGCCCGCCTTAGACACTTGATGTATCATCGTAACGGGAATCCACAAAACAAAAACCAAACAAAACACCAAAACAAACGGGAATGTAGATATTTACTCACAAACGCTTTCAAATTCCATCCGATTTATTCAGTATTCTGTAACAAGATAAAACAATTTGCAGACAAACAATTTCTTTTTGTACCGGGTCTTGTACAAATTCCTTAGTCACACAAACATGTCAACCGAGATGCTGGGCGAAATAGGCAAAGAGAAATAAGGGTACATTGAAAATGTAAAATCCAGTAGTGATCAACAAAAGACAAGAGGTGCGTGGCAAAAAGTGGGGCACCATTGGACAAACTCAGCATCCCCCCCCCCCACACACACACACTTATAACGCTCACTCTGTTCAAAACTTTGAGATTTAGTTTCATTAAGCCGGTAGGCGTTCTCTTTTCAATCGTCCCCAATGACCTGCTCCATCTAGTGAGTGTACTTGTTGACCCGAGTGTAGACAGCCGAGACAACCTCCCCGCCACAGCCGAAGCCCGTGGAGACAATTCCTGCCACAACAGTAGACACCTGGTCTTCCAGCTCGCTCACAGAGCAGGGGGCTCCAGAATGTTCCTGTACCATACATTGAGGAGATGTCAAAGAAGGGTTCAATGGAACATGGAGAAGCCATTTTTGTACATTTAGGTGTGTCTTTACTCTTCAAATGTAGTCAAAGTTGTACAAGACGAACGTCCAGTACCGACAATTGGTCTTGGACATGACATATAGTTCTCTTGGACTTTCGTATTTAAAATCTAAAGAGGGGAGAGGGGAGGGGAATGGAAAGTGGAAGATCTTTTGGGCGATGCATTTTTAATTGGCAGTCGATAGAGCTTTAAAAGGAAATGAATCTGCCGATGTTCAATCTAAAATGTGTATATTATAGCGATTAATCTTACAGGAATTTGAAATTCCCAGATAAATGAAAAGGGGATTGACGATTGTGGGTCAATTTACGGTATTTACCCAACTAAACAGGTGGAAAATCAAATCTATGCTTTCATAAGCAAGATGCATCATGGATGATTTTATGTAATCGAATTCACAGGCATGAAGGGGTAGGTTAGTTATCCATCTCTAACTTTTCCTATTCAAGATATCCAAGATCCCAATTGTACCAAATTGTATTCTTCGGTTGATAAATTTAAAAAATCCTTTGTACTGTCATGAAAGCTGTATTTTCAATATTCCTGCCGTTACCGTGGTGGCCGTAGACTTTTAAAAAAATTAACGTTACATTTTAGAGATGTTTTCATGTTTTCCCTCCATGCTACAACAAGGCTTTATCTGAAAGGTCCTAGTTACCGAGATTTATAAACCAGCCCCTCCCTAAATTGTAAGGACCGACCTTTCTCAGTTTAAGTTTAAGGGAACTGTTCAATGCATCAGGGGAAAAAAATTGGCATCAGAAAGTTGTAAAATACGCATACTAAATTGCTCATTACTATCACTATCAGATTACGTGCCCCCCCCCTCCCTTCACACATGATCCTAGGTAACATAGGGCCTTAAGAAGCTGATCGGTTGAGTAGATACTTTACACTTAATTTTGTTAAGCGCCAAGAAAAAAGTTTGATGCTATTGGCCTGTCTGCTTTGAGTACTTTTAGCTTGTAACCAGCTGAGTATTCTTTTAATCGCCAGCATTTTTTTTTTATGGAGTAAATGTGAATGATAGAAGTGTGACAATTAAAAAAAACCCAAAGAGTTAACTGAATGTCCCGCAAAACTGAATGTCCCGCAGATTTACCTCTAGAAACGACAGAGACGGATTTTGCGGCACACACCTTTGGAAGGAAGACTCAGCAGCAGGCCCACATTTTCTGGTTTGGCAATCTTCCTACATGTAGGTCTCAAGAATTTTGGAAGTTTGCCGCAACCATTGGACAGAGCATCAGCAATTTTCTCCTGTTGATAGGTAAAAGGAATTTGTCAAATTTCAGAACAAACATTTCTGAGTTACTGTACGAGAATAAATGAGGCAAGTATTTATGGCGCTTTACTTTTTAAAAATCTACGTAAAATGTAGTATGCTATAAGCAAGTCAATAACGTAAGACATTTAGGCTACTCCGTTTAAATAACAAATCGAAGCAAAGCCTACAAGCACAGAGATAGAAAGGCATGTGCTTAAACTGTACAAAAGAGAGAGTAAAAAAAACTTTTCACAAGGCGCCATACTTAAGTTTCTTGGTGTTAATTATTCTTGCAAAATCCGAAGTCGTCCTTGGGAAAGGCACTTACAGAGGTACTGTCAAATGACCAGACATTGCTGAAAGGGAGTTGAAAACCCTGTAATTAAAAAAATATATATATGTAGTTTTATACAAAAAGCCAACCTCTGGGACACCCTCTTCCAACAGTTTATCCAGAACCACATCCAGAGTTTTCATAGCGACCCTGCACAAGAAACACGCTCGTAGTCCTCTCCGTGCCTCATCGGACACTGTTCCTTGCTCTACCTCGGGCACTGGTCCTTGCTCTTGCTCTGCCTCCTCGGGCACTGACAAAGGTGAAAACCAATGTGATACGGTTATATTCGAGGTTTAGGTTACGTTCAAAGCTAAAAATGCTGACAGTAATAGTTTCTATGGCATACTTTAAAAATAAGCTCTCCACGATAAAGGTCTAGTAGAGAGCTTCCTTCCTAATACTACAATGGAGAACTAAATGAAGTAGGTCAAGCATTTTCAGAATGGAGGCCTCAACTAGACCTTTACCCGACTTTCCCAAAAGGGAAGGTTCCTTACTTTCTAGTGTTCTTTGAACCATATAATTTTTTGTGGCGCGACCTTAGAAACCGATTCATCCTCACCATCCAGTGCCAGATCTGAGACAGACATCGGCGATCATAGTTCTATATTTATTCCTTTACTTGGGTGCTCTTAAAGCTATGATTTCCCGATTTCTCCACGTTTCCAATTTTTTAGGTTCCCTAAGAAGATATGCTCTGGGCTTACCCCTTGCTCGTTGGCCTTCAATTTTGCCAGTGAGAGATAGATGTTCAAGACCTTTATGTCTATTCAGGAGTTCCAAAAAATGCATTTGTCTTTTATTGACTTAACAAAAATGAAGGGACAATAGGCGACAAATGTTTGATAAGGAGCGAGCCACAGAGCACCCACAAGTAATTTGCTCCCGAATGTTCTTTGCCAGTAAAAGAAAATACTGGCACCATCACAACCAACATTGAGCCTAAAAAGAAACCACCCGAATCCTAAAAAGAAACCCGAATCGCTTGTAAAGTGAGATTTGAAATATGAAAATACGGGAACTGAACTCCCATTTTCTTTAATGCAAAGGTGAAAGACCAAACCATTGCAACAGAGGCTGGCCTTGTGCCCTTAAAGTATAAATGTAACGGAATCCTAAAAAGGTTTACCTTCATTTTACAAGTTACTATGGAGGGGTCCACGAGTAGGTATGTGCCTCTTTCCTCAAACCTAAAATAAATATTTACGTCAACAATACTCACCTTGTGCGCCAATGACCACGAGGGACATTGCAAACAGCGCGACAGTCATGTAAGTTTTCATTTTGTCGGTGTGCTGAAAAAGAAAGTATGAACGAATGAAGGAACGAGTATGTACTCTCAAAGTGCATTAAGGAAAAAAGAGGGACATTTCCAGGAATGAGACGGTGTGCGTTGCCATGTTGGCTGAAGAAAACAAGAACGAAAGAACTAATGATTTTCTGAGTACAGAAAACGAGGTCTAGCGTTTTAGTGAGCGTTTTACGGTCAAAAGTGTCGAAGATGAGGGAGAGTGACAAAGAAGATAAAGACGACAGAAGTTTAGGAAAGAGGGAACAAAGTAACGGAAATAGAAAATTTAACTTGGATTATCACAGACACAACTTGCTGCAGATAGCAAGGCATCTCCCTTTCCTGAAGTGGTGTGCATTTATTAAATTGTAGACCATCATAAATAAAAAGGAGAAAAGTGGAAAGTAGACAAAGTGCTCACCTTTTTTTTTTCTTTTTTTTTTTCCCTTCCCCTTGGGCTTCATTTGAGCCTTTATTTTATTTTTGGGGGGTTTTACAACAAAAACATAACACCACAAGAGTCATTCACTGTGGGGCTCATTAGTGTCCCCTTCTTTCTCACACAGATTCATTCGACAAATACACTTGCGGCTCATCCCCGTCCGCTTTTTCTTTCGTACCCCTTCCCCCTCCCCCTCTTGCATACACATAAATGATTTTTCATTCATTCTCGTTCGTTCCATGTACATATTCCATTTAATAATTCATTTTATTTCGTTTATTCCTGAGCTGTGTTCTCTTCCACTCGTCGCCTTTCGACCCCTGGGTTGTCGAGTCGTTGTTACTCTGTGCTCACAGAGCAGTCTCGTCTTGTCTAACACAATTCGTCCGTTCGGTCTCTGTCCTCGTTGTTTTGCTTGCTTTCAAATCATTTACTCACTCACTCTCGCCACAGCTCAAATATCTTTCAAATACTGCCCATTTTTTTCTGTTTTAAAGGTGTAAGTAATTTTCTGTTGAAAATATTGCGAAATAGTGTTGGGTGTGTGGGTAGTGTCGTTAAAGGCTGTTTGTAGTCTAACTTGCCAAATGACTTCTCTGTACGCTGCTAAGATTTGAAGTCTAATGCTGTGGTTGTCTGTTGTTTGTGGTGGGAGTATGTTTAGAAAGATTGCTTTGTATATGTCTACCTGTGTGTCTGGGTTTGTGTTGAGTAATTTTGCTAGTGCGTGTTTGGTCTGTTGAATGTGCGGGCATGTGTAGAATATATGTTCTTCTGTTTCTCGTTCGTTTCGTCTACATATTTTACACCTATCTTTTCCGTGTTTCTTTGCTTGAGTTGTGGGGGTGTTGTTGTAAAGTATCCTATACGTGATCTGTTTTTGGAAGGGTGTTGTGTCTTTGATGTGTAAATTTTGAAATGTTTCCGAAAAGTCTAGGATTGCGTATATTCTACCTCTTTTAATTTGATCGTATAATGGTGTTGCTTGTCGTTTTACTAGCGTTGTGTATATGTCTTTCGTTGTGCGTGCGAGAGTGAGTAATTTGGCGTGTTGTCTGTATGCTCGAAGGCATGTTTTGTAAAATGTAGGTTGTCGTCCGAAAAAGTGTGGGATTGTGTTGTCCATCGGTGTTGGGTTTGTGACGTGTAATCCTATGTAGTAGTGAGCTAAGGGGTGTCTTTTTTGTTGTTCGCAATGTTCCTAATGTGTTGTAATCTATATAGGCTTGTGTTTTTGTCTCTATGTCTTGTAACTGTATCCCTCCGTTGAACTTGCTCTGTATTAAGGTTGTATGTCTGATGCGTTGGATAGTTCCTTTGAAAATAAATTGTCTGATGAGTCGTTTTATTCGTTTGAGAAACTGGGGTGGTGGGTCTATCGTTTGTGTGACGTAGTTAATTTTTGGAATGACGAGTGTGTTGATTAAAATACTGCGGCCGGAAATTGATGTCTGTTTGTAATAGAGTTTAGGTAAGAGGGTTTGGATCTGCTCGACAAGGTCATTCTATTTAGTTGGGGAGTTTTGGTCTCTTGATTTCCTATAGTAATTGCCGAAAATTTTTATTTCTTGCACCCAATTTAATCGGATCGGATCGTTTGCCCTATCTTTCCATTTTCCTAACTTTATCGCCTGACCTTTTGTTTCATTAATTTCTGATACGCTCCCCCTGCCAAAATAACGAAAATGATTAACGATCTGAAGTATAGATTTAGAATTAGTTGGGGAAAAATGTGTGTCGTCCGCGAACGCTATTAACTTTTGTTCCCCCCCTCCCGGGAGTTTGATACCTGCAATCTGTGGGTCTTTTCGGATTGAATTTAGTAAAGGTTCTAAACTTAATACATATAAAAGTGGGCTTAGGGAGTCTCCTTGTCGAACTGATCTTCCTATATTGAAGGCATCTGACAGGGTATGGTTAACTAGAATTTTTGATTGTGTTTTTTTATATAATATTTGAATCCATTTCTGAAACTTTGGGCCTAAATTGCTTCTTTCTAAAACTTTGTGTAAAAACGAATGAGACACTCTGTCAAATGCCTTAGTCTGGTCTAGGGAAAGTATGCATGTGTCTAACTGTTTGTCTTCTGCGTATGTGATAATGTCCCTAAGTGTGTGGTTGTGATCTTGTATTGTTCTATATACCGTGTACTGCGCAGGCTTGGTCTGTGTGTATTACGTGTTGCATGAACGGTCTCAACTTGTTCGTTAGGGTCTTGGAGATAATTTTGTAGTCTACGTTTAATAAAGATATGGGACGGTAGTTTTTCATTCCCAGAGGGGAGCCTGAGTTTTTCGGAATGAGGGATATGTACGATAAGTTTAGTGACTCCGGCAAACATTCTAACTCATAGCTTTCTTTTACCATCGCTGTAAAGAGGGGGGCCAAAACGGGGAAGAAAGCGAGGTAAAACTCGACTGTCAAGCCATCAGGGCCGGGCGAGGTGTTTTTCTTCATCGAGTTGAGTGCGTTTTGCAGGTGTGTTATGGAAATATCTGTCTCGAGGATTTGTTGTTGGTCGTGTGTGAGTTGTGCGGCGTGTTGCATGTAATTGTCTTGTACTGATTCGTCAGTATCTTGTTCAGCGTAAAGTGCGCTGTAGAAATTTTGAAAGGCGTCTGTTATTTTATGTGTGTCTTTTTGTGTATTGCCTTGTGCGTCTGTAATTGCTGTTATCATTCTATGTTTTTGTATGTTTTGTTCCAAAGCCAGGTATACTGGTGTTGGTTTTTCGTCTTTTATTGTTGGGTATTTAGTTCGAATGCGAGCTCCTCTATATTTTATTTGATTTAGTTCTTCTAACTCTTCCCTGAATTCCACTATGTTTTGCGTTTCTTGTAACCCTAACTGTTTTGCGAGTTCTATTCTGTATTCTAATTGTTGCTGTCTATGTCTCCTACTTCTACAGATCTCTTTGGCTTTGTATATTGTGTCCAGTTTAATGATACGTTTTAAGTTGTCCCATGTCTCTCTAGCATTGTTAGTTTGTAGTCTTTGTGTGTGTCGTTTGATCGTTTCTGTAATCATGGTTGTGTATTCTTCGTTGTCGAGTAGTGTGTTGTTAAATTTCCAGTGCGGTGATCGTCTCGGCTGCGTGTTGTTTGTGTTTATTGTTGTTACTACTGCTTTATGGTCTGTGAATGTCAACGTGTGGTCTAAGTGTTCGCACTGTGCGATTTTGTCAGTGTCGTGTACGTAGATTCTGTCTATCCTGGTTGCTCTATCTATTCCAGAATTGTTGTGCGTTGTATCATTTTTGTTTACGTGTGTTTCTCTGTGGCTATCTTTCAGATAGTGTGTGTCTATTATTTGTTGTAGTGTTGTTCTGCCTTGTCGCCCTTTTCCTACCTGTGTCCCCATTATGTCTCTGTCGTCTTAAGTGACGTTGAAATCTCCCGCCAGTATGAGTTTGTGTGTAGATGTGCTGAGTGTACTCTGTAGCTCTTCGTAAAAACTTGTTCGGGTGTTTGGGACAGCCGGTGCGTAAATGTTGACCAATTTGTAGGTGTCTGTCTTGTCGGTGATCGTTGCGGTGGTTATTCTACCTGTCTCGTTTGTTGTGTGTTGTGTGATGTGTCATCTGTTGGATGTTTGTAGTATGGCTGTTCCTCTGCAAAATTTACCTAGACTGAAAATGCCTTTACTGAGCCCTAGTGAGTGTGTGTATGCTTGTGCTTTGTATTCGGTGTCTATGTTAGTTTCTTGTAGTAATAAAAAGTCTGGCTTGTGTGTGGTAATGAGGTGTGTTAGTTGGGGCAGCTTACCATTCGTTCCTCTTGTGTTCAGTGTCATTACTTTCAGTTCATTCATCCTGTGGTGCTCAAGGAAAAAGAATTAAACAATGGGAACATCATTAAAAGAATTCAGATGAGTCACTGTCAGTCGTCATGTTTTCTACTTTGTCTTCTGTCCTTGCTAATTTCTTTTTTCTGTTCTTGTCACCGTCGCTATCGTCGTCAGTTCCGCTGAGTAGTTGAAATCTGTTCTGTTGTACTACGTCGTTTGATGTCCTCTTCCTATCCGTCACTGTCGTTTCCGTTGCTGTTGTCGTTCGTCTGTTCTTTTTGGATTTTTTTTCTGTGCCTTTTTAAAGTCTATTTTTTGTAGTTCGTCGTCGGTCGGGCTGTCTAAAAGGCCGCTCCTTCCACTTTCTTTGGCCCAGTCTAGTAGTGGGCTTGGGAGGTCGAAAAGATGGAATGGCAGATTTATAAGCCCATCTCGGTAACTATGACCTTTCAGATAAAGCCTTTTAACATGGAGGTATAACAGGAAAATATCTCTAAAATGTAACTTTGAATTTTTTAAAGTCTGCCGTTACCATGGTAATGGCGGGAGTATATGAAAATTAAAAAAACTTCTCATAAAAGTACAACAGATTTTCTGTTTACCAACATAAATGATTGATAGAATACAACATTTTGGTACTATTGGGATCTTGGATATTTTGAAAAGGAAAAGTTGTTAGAGATGGATAACTGACCTTCCCTTCATGCCCGTGACTTTGTCAGTCACACATGCAACTTGCTTATGAAAGCATCGATTTGATTTTCCCCTTATATAGTTAGGTTATGGTGTGAATTACAAGCCCTGAAAATTTCTTTGGAATCAAAGAGAAAATTTTAAAATGTAGATGAGAAAAGCTATGAAATTGAAGATTTGCGAAAAATTGACATTTTGTTACAGAATAGACAAAATAGTTCTTGGACTGAAAATCTTAAAGATGATTGTAACACAAAAGACTAAGCATTTTTTAGATTTACAACTGTTAAAGTATTACGATTTTAAGTCTTGATACCGTAAATTGACCCAAAATGGTCCATTTAAAATTGCCACCCCCTCCCTTAAAGCTTGATTCATTTTCTTAAAATATCTATTTATCTGGGAATTTCAAATTCCAATAAGTTCAATCGCAATAATATACACATTTTAGATTGAACATCGTCAGATTCATTTCCTTTTAAAGCTCTATCGACTGCCAATTAAAAAGGCTTCGCCCAAAAGATCCTCCCCTTTTTGAATTTTCAATACGAAAGTCCAAAACAACTATATGTCCAAGACCAATTGTCGGTATTGGACGTTAGTCTTGTACAAGTTTGACTGCACATTGAAGAGTAAAGACAAACCTAAATGATCGAAATGAACAAAACGACTTTTCCATGTTCCATTGAACCCTTCTTTGACATCTCCTCAATGTATGGTACAGGAACATTCTGGGAGCCCCCTGCTGTTTGAGCGAGCTGGAAGACCAGGTGTCTACTGTTGTGGCAGGATTGTCTCCACTGGCTTCGGCTGTGGCAGGGGAGTTGTCTCGGCTTTCTACACTCGGGTCAGCACGTACACTCACTAGATGGAGCAGGTCCACGGGGACGATTGAAAAGAGAACAACCTACCGGCTTAATGAGGGGAAGTAAATCTGTAGTTTAAAGTTTTGGACTGGGTGAGCGTGATAAATGTGTGTGTGTTGGGGGGGGGGGGTTAAAAGACTAAAAAAGACAATTGTAACGCAACCCACCATTTCTTATATTTTCGTCCAATGGTGCCCCACTTCTTGCTACGGGTCTCTAGTCTCTTTGTTGATCACTATTGGATTTTACATTTTCAATGTACCCTTATTTCTCTTTGCCTCACCCAGCATCTCGGTTGACATGTCTGCGTGATTAAAGAACTTGTACAAGACCCGGTACAAAAAGAAATTGTTTGTCTAATTGTTTTATCTTGTTACAAAATACTGAATAAATCGGATTGAATTTGAAAGCGTTTTTGAGTAATATCTACACTGCTGTTTTGGTGTTTTGTTTAGTTTTTGTTTTGTGCATTCCCGTTCAGACGATACATCAAGTATCTTAAATGTCCAATTTACAGTGGAAATTGTACCGGTTGGGTCGTAAGTCATTAGAAAAGACAATTGCTTTTCTTGTGTACAAAGATCTTTTTTCCTTTCTTGCTTCAACCCAAAAACCACGGATCACTGAGGAAATCTTTAGAACTAATGACTGAGAGGAAGAGCCAAAACCATCCCAAAATACAATGCCTTTGGAAAATTATGTTCAAAGAGGACGGCAACAGACACCTCAAAGACATAAAGCATACGAGGAGCTCGATAGTTACGAGAAACATTTTCACGCAAATGCCGTTCGGAACAGTGTCATTACAAAAGATCCATCGTATGATCTGCGTGTTGCAAGGAATATTTATGTTGCAGTCAATCCCTCTTGTGGCAAAATTGTCTGTGCACTTGGCCCAGGTCGCCTCAGTGGGCCTCAGGACAAAACTCAAGGATCGCCTTCGGATCACAGATCCCGAGGACGACCTGTTTCGTGTGTGGCCCGCATTAGTCTTCAGGCTTCAGGGTAAAATACCAATCGATGACGGTTTGTGCAGGATGCAGACACGGATCAAAGCAGCGGCTCTTGCATTTAGAGTATACAGTAGAAAACTTGTACCCTCTCCTGGGTGTGTCTATTGTTGGTATCATCCTTGACGACGATACAGATGGCTTCGGTGGCCTAGTGGTTAGGCTCTTTGACTCGCAACCGTAAGGTCGTGGGTTCGAATCTCGTCAAGGGCCCGACGTTGTGTCCTTTGGAAAGGCACTTTACACGAATTTTCCTCACTTCACCCAGGTAGGAATGGATACCCGGCTATAGACAACGAAAGATCTTGTCAGTTTGTTAGTGTTTGAGCGCTTAATCAGCTGCTTGCACTGTATTATGCTTCCCGGGAAGCAGAGAATGTTTCTTAGTGTTCTATGGTCTGCTGGGGTAATACATGTAATATAGTGTAAAGCGCATAGAGCCTGCTGTTGAGCGGGGATATGCGCTATACAAATTCTATCTATTATTATCTATTACTATTATGGCCATGATTCAGGACAAATATTAAAGTTGTTTGAGAAGCTTTCAAGAATTTCACCCAGATGACTGTCCTATTTAGACCCCCCCCCCCCCCCCCCCCCGGACACTGATACACACACACACACACACAGACACACACTCCCACAAAATTTACATCTTGCACAGGGTTATATTTTCGTCCAATGGTGCCCCACTTCTTGCTACGGGTCTCTAGTCTCTTTGTTGATCACTATTGGATTTTACATTTTCAAGGACACGCGCGTGGTATGTCCTACTTATTTTTCTTTCTCTCAATTTTTTTTTCTATCGAGTAGATGTTTTATCTCCTAACGCAAACGTAAATGTGTTTTACTGTGATATGGTTTTTCTTCAAATCAAACCAGTTACAACGAAAAAGTTAAAACTCCTTTTTTTCCGGATGATGTTGACGCCCTCCATGACAATACAATGATGACACAAGCACTTTGAAGCACTTCGTTTTTTCGTTGGGTTGCGAGCTACTGTCCTAGAGGTGAGATTGAAGTCGGCAGAGGGGTAAAAGTAAATTAAAACCTCCCACGTCTTCGCATATCATGATGATCGCAAAAACGCGATACTTTCTGTTCTTCATAGACAATGCGACTCCCCCCCCCCCTCCCTCCCCGAAGTCACTACGTCAAACAGTTTGCAATGAGGGGGGCTGTACTTTACTTTATACCCAGATTTGGTGACACACCAAAGTAAACAGACAGTATCACATGTTTACCCAAACTGTGATTTTATATAATAATAAAAGAGATAGTTGCATTTTGTTGTGATGAGCAACAAAGGCAGGGACTATTCTTATTCCATGGAACAAAGATCTGGCGGGCAGATGGAGTTGGGTGAGGTTGGGGACCACGAACATTTTCATGTGAAAATTAAATAATAAATAGCCTACATGAATTATTTAAACAAAAAAGCAACAACATCAGCAGCAGCAGCAACAACAACAACAATAATAACAACAACAAGAACAAATAGTGAATGTTAAGTGTGGTTTATTACTCAACACTTCTATTATACAAATCAAATAACACAGATGCTGATATACTTCAGCACAAAACAAAGAATATACCAATACTTGTTCATGTAATACTTTCACTGCCGGAAAGTCTGCTGGATTATGTCCAGAAACTACGAACAGAACTTGAATATCACTGAGAATATCAGTCAGTCTTCTTTCATCAGCAGTAATTACATACAGCATTAAAATGTCCTACCTGTATCTCAAAATATCAAAACTGAAAACAGTAAATCATACACAACAAAAAATCATGATCCCATAAAAGAACATGATTTAACTCAATACACATTGCTTAAAATAAAAAGCTTTACCGGGAACAGAACTTAAATAAAAGTATGCTAAATACTAAATTATGATCTCATCACCCAAACAGATCTCTGTCTCAGCCTGCACTTGTAGCATGGTGCCCACAAGATTCAGGGAAAGGAACAATCAGAAAGACTGACTGGCAGGAGGGGGTGGGGTGGGGGTGGGGTGTATCCTTTAATTAGATTATAAATGGTCACTTTTAAGGACAAGCGGGTTAACCCAGATTTCTGGGGTTTCCAGAAATCTTTACCTCCACCAAAAGTGGGCATTGCCCTACCTATAGGAGAAGTTTGGTTTCATTAGTGTATTTGGTTGGTTATAGAGAAAACTCTCCTTGTCTTTTAAAGAAACTGAACATAGGTCCAAAAACTTCAACTTCGATTTTCTCAAAACAGTATTTTTCGGGATAGCCCCCTTGTGCTTAAAAGCGACTAAATATGAGTGCTTTGCAAAAACTTCTCCGGACCAGATGGACAAAGAAACTTGCCACATTTCTTCAAACTTCGATGAGCATCAAAACGAGCAAAAAAGGCTGACAAGAGAAAATTAAATAAATATTTTACTATGACGACAATGCTGGGTGCCAAGAACAAAAATGTGGACAATTGCTTGGGTGACCCAAAATCAATCCGAGATTCAATTGTGCGTATTTAACATGTTGACATCCAACTTTAAAAACAAAATTATCAATACCAATACTATAAAACAGTGAACGAAAAGGCAACTGTAAACCAAATACTGAAACACAGCAACAATTAAAAGCTTTCAAAATGTTCAAACTCCAGCAAATTTATCATTGATTATCTATTTCAGAAGCCACTTGACATCCTCAAGTACATGTATACTCAGGTTACAGAACAAAGACAATGGCAAGTTTACATCTCAGTGTTCAAATACTTGATAGACCGAACATAATATGTGAGTTTGCACTGCTTTTTTAAAATTTATTTTTTTATAGTAGAGGATTTTACGGCGTTCGCAACTAACTGCATAAGGTCGTATGAGCGCCAAGGGGCGGGTGTCAACAAAGAAGTCTTTACAGGGAAGCAGACTTAGACAGCTTACCTCTCTAGCTTAAACAGCACAAGGTCTGCTTCGACTATCAAGGCACCCCAAAATAGCAGGTCACAAGGGAGTGACAAGCATACAAAAGAAGTACAGGAAAATGACAATAGTAAGGATCAGGAAAGAAAAAGCAGCAGTTCCCTGTTGCAGATCAGGCACAGTTATGAGCGTGACATGAGTCAGCCCATTTACAATTCTACTATGCTTGAACGAGATATGTGCCCCCTTTGGGAATGACCTAAAGACACTACAGTCAGTGGCAACTGCCCCAGGGGGTGTTTGTACTGCTATAAGAACCTGTGCAAGGCAAGACTTTCAGCTTTGTGAGAAATAGAGACAAACTGCAACTCAATGTTCTATAATTCTCAGTATCTGCACACTTATGATTCCAATGTACACAAGTATAGAAATATATAGATCTTGGACTTATGAAGGGAAGGTGTCAACTCAACAGTCAACAAATTTGTTCTGCTCTCCCTGGTCACAGCAGAACATTACACTTGTCTCTATGGCACTATCATTAAAGTTTCCATTTTAAATGTATGGAGGTTTTAATGCCTTCATCTGCACAATTTAGATCACTGAGGAGGTGGAATTAAAACCCTGCAATGCCTGTCAAGGCCAACCCGGGCTGAGAGGGATACAACAACATCCCAGCAGAAAGACCTGAGATGCTCAGTAAAAATTCTCCATACTCAAGAATTGAACTCGTATTTCCAGCGTGCAATGGGAAAAGTGCCTATCTGCTACACCACAGACGCCAGTGTGGTAAAACATTGGACTTGCCTATGGCCCTATAAAGGAATAATAATAATAATTGACATTCAGGATTCAGTTAAAACCAACCCACCATCACCACGTCAGAGTAAAAACAAAGCGGGACTGAGACAGTAAGCAAAATGAGCAAGTTTTAAGTGGCAATTTCTGGCATATTAGCAAATCAGTTCATGTAAGGCACTTGTGTAAAAAAAACAACAACCACACACACAAAAAAGAAGAATTAATACTATGCAATATGCACCTATTCTGGTGCACTTAAATTTCAGGAAAAGCTAACCAAAACCTCTCACTGGAATATATGGCAAGATCTACATAACTTATAGGACTGTATCCAAAAGGACAAGTCCACGTGACATATTTTGAGACTGCAGAACACACAGTGCCCTACAAAAAGTATTGAGGGTAGAACAGTTCTAAAATTTTACATATGTCTCGAGAAATGGTACTCTTTTTTTTAATGATGCAGTGTAGGTGTTACACTACAGCTATCTGAGTAGACTTTACATGAGCTGGATACAAACAATGGAAAACTAGGTCTTTCTTTAAACAGAAGTCCCTTGTTTGTATACATAGGGAGAGCCATAACTAGGCCTGCTATGTTACAAATACTGTAAAAACTCCTTAACAGATTTTGAGCATTATTGAGTCAAACAATTCACTGATGCAATTCTCGTTTTACAAAAGTTTTAAAACCCCATGTCAAACTGTTTGGGATCTGAACTGCTTTTCCATTCCACTTTTTAGTGCCTTCAGCGGGTAGAGTGGGACGCATCCTCATACATTTGTACTCCAACATACAAAAATACAGAGAGACTTGATAACATGGCCTCCCCTCACGGGAACAGAACTCATGCCCTTTGCATGCAAGGCAAAGAGTCTAACCATTACAGAAGCAAATGTTGTTTATCATTATTACTATGCAGTATACCCCTCAACTGCAAAAAAAAAAAAAACGTTTGAAAACCCAGAAAACAAGTAAACTAGTCTTCACATATACATGTAACTCACAGGCTGCCAAGTTGTAAAGCCAATAGACAAATCCCATACATGTAGGCCTACAATTTACATGTACAGACAGGAAATGTTAGAAGTTCCCTAAGGCACATTTCAGTTAATGAGACATTTTGTTCCACAAAGAAAACAGACAGAGGAAGACTAGTTCAGAGGCACTTTGGGCATTCTGTCAATCACCTTTTGGCATATTTTCCACCAGTTGCAATTTACAACGTTCACAGCTTTTCATTTCCAAACATCAGAAAATGAGACTTGAGGCCAGAATTATTACTCCAATCATCATGCTGCTGTTACATCCAGAAGTTTCTCAAAAATTTTGATTGAGAGAAAGTACTTTCACTTTCAGGTATTGTGTAACATTGTATGGCTGCCACATCGCTTTCAAAACTGTATAAAACAAAAATTTTAAAGGCAAGACCTCCAAATTAAATATCCCTACTTTTTTACCCTCCTTGTCAATCTTGTCTATTGGTCTCGTTCTTACCAAGCACGATGTTGGGGATTCGAACTAGGGTCATTTACATTATTATAGTCCAGAATAATACTACACTTGAAATGCAATAACTGCATCGAAATACGACAAATGGGAAACTCAACATATTCCATATAACCTAAAGAATTGTTTTCACACAACTGATCAAGAAGGAAAAAAAGATTAAACTAATCCCTACTACCTTCTTAAGTCAAAATCTTAGATTAAAGGTTTGTGAAGTTTTATCACATTAGATCATTAGAACAAAAGACCTAGTCTGCGGCAAACATGTTTCAATACCCCTCATTAAATCTCCACTTTAAATCTCTTCATTTAAGGTAATGTGGCTACAATCTAGACACAGTGGTGTACAGAAGTGTTTTGAAAAATCACAAAATGACCAAGCAAAAAATAATCATTCTGACATGGTTTGGCTTCTCACCAATTTAGAATTTACACACACAAAGAAAAAAGCATTTTGTAATTTTTCATGTAATATTCAGACATCACATGAATCGAACACAGTGAAGAAAATCCTGTGTCCAGACATTTTGTTGAAAGAACAATTGGTAGGCAAAAAAAGAACCCTACAAGAAATGACTAGTAGCAGTAACATTTGCATGAAGCATTGAGGAGCTAGTGTTTAGAACTTCTGAGCTCAATAAAAAAAAAAAACAACCATGGACATATGCTCTAAATAAACTCTTGAGTTAGAGAAAGGACCAAACTGTAGAAGTTGATAATGACATTATAGCCTCTTATTATGGAAAAGTCACAACAGTTGAGGGAGGTAGAAAGGCGCCACTTGTAGGTCCTACTTTTTTCTTTCTCTCTGCAGTTTCTGTCTCTATCTGTCTTACTTTCTCCAAGCACTTAACATCCGTTATTGTATCAACACGCTTCTCTTTACTCAAACTCAGACACCAGTTCACAACTTATTAACTCTCCAAGCTATTAACTCTTTCTGTTCAAGCTAACAGCATGTGCTCATGATGAGGTTCACATAGGTCCGACTCTGATCCGAGGCATGGTATGGGTTTAAGGCTTCTTTCAATCTTTCAACGGTCCAGACCATGGTCAATTTCACAAATTTTAATGTGTCTTTTTACACCCCTATTGACACACTTTAGATCATATAGGAAGTGAGGTTCGGCCCTGCCTGTCGGAGCCAGTTCAGGCCAAGAGGGATAGAAAGTTTCAGTAGAAAGACCGATACACTCAATAAAAATCCCCTTCCACCTGCCACAATTTTTTTACTTGGGTCTTCCGCAAGCAATAGAGAAGAGCCTAACCGCCACACCACAGACGCCTGTCCATTCTCACTAAAATCCAGCATGATACCAATTAAGCTATTTGACCCTTGACTTCTTTAACATTTGAACAATAGTTCACAGTGGGGAGTTTCAATTATGAAAGACATCAAAGTCAAAGCTCATATATCCAACTTTTGAACTTAAGTAAACAAAATCATGTGCACATACTGTTAGGACAAGCAAGCAAATGTGGGCTAAAACTGAGGAGCTTTTCTTGGAGTATCACACCAAAGAAATGTGACTTGCTTTACCTTGAAATTATAATATATATCGGCTTACAATTACAGAGTAGCAGCAGCACATAACTCCATGAAACAGCTTTGGTTGCACAGATCCAAACACTCCCAATCAAATCACATCAAAACATTAGAATGCTATGTACACTTTCATCAAGATATCGAGTCACATGAAAAGTTTCTGTACGCCAAACTGAAAATGTCAATTTTGATAGCAAAATCATATGAAATCACAAGTAAAGTAGGCTATCCAAACACAAAAATAATTATGTCTGTCCCGATGTTAAGATAACTATCCCTAAAAAGCATTCTACAAATGTACAGCATAAAAATACTTCAGTAAATGTACAGAACCCCTAAAAAAAGACAAAGTTCCGAGCGACTTTCTATGTTTGCCATCTCCATGAATGACAGCCAACTTAAAAACAGAATGACTTTTTTTGTAAAAGAGGAGCATTGAGCCCAGCGTTCACCCCAGGGGACTGGGAGAGAAGAAAATGGACATGACCTGAACAACAAACTTCACACATCGTCATCATTCCAGCTTGAGAACCTCCATCTTTCACATCGACATAGGAAAAATTATCAGCACAGCGTATCTCCTAAAGCTTTCTAAATTTCTGACAAGGAATTACGTTTAAAAAAAACCAAATGCTACAAATGAAAGTCCATGAAATGCCATGACTCTGGCAACAGCTAATGGGAGCCAAAAGCTGATAACTTAAATAAAGGTGTAAATTCTATATAAAGTTGTACTGTGTAACTAGTGACCTGAACACATACCCACTGAAGAGAATTGGAAGCACAGACACCATAATAGGGCCATAAATTTATTTCTTCTCCTGCAGCACTTGACTCTAAGGTTATAAATATTATAAAACTGAGAGACATTTGGCAAAATTATGAATGGCACTCTAGCGACGGAATTTCGCATAGAATTTACAAAAGTGAAGCGACCGCAGAGACAGCACATCCAAAAGACTCTCTTGGCTGACTCCACTCAGAGAGTAATTTAGAAGGAAAGCTCTTGCTCTGCCCGAAGGCAAAACAGTTGTCGTTCCATCCCTTCTTTACGACTTTTGTTAAGCTGTCTTTAGGTCTGGCTAGGCTCATTCCTCTTGTGTGAAATGAAAAATATTGAAGAACAAAAAAAAAGCCAAAATTTGATGATTCAGTAATAATAATAACAATAATAATAATAATAATAATAATAATAATAATAATAATAATAAAGATAATGATAATGATAATAACTGCACTAATATAGCACATGTCAATGCTCCACAGCATACAGTGAGTGCTTTACAACTATTATTATCCAGTCAAACCCTGGAGCACTCAGAAACATTCTGGGGTTTCCACAGGTGAGCTAATTACAACATTCAAACAATAAAGACTACAGGATAGGTTGAGCCAACTGTTCTCCAAAGTTGACCGCATCTTGGTCAGCAATTGACAAGAAAAACATTTTTCAACAGACAAAGGTGAAATAAATTTTGATAACGGTTAAGATGAGACACAGAAAGAGGTCGAGATCATGGATCCTTTCACCGGTTCCTCACACTCAAGATGGTCGCTCAACAATTGTCTCCGTTACCTCCGAGAAGAGGCCACTGCACAGGTCAAAAGGTCACAGGTCTCAGGTCAATCAGGAAACTTTAACGGCAGTAAACAGGGCATCAGCCAAAAGCTCTAACTCTGTACCTTGACATACAGCTTCCGACAGTTTGATCTGACAGTCATGCGGGCAAACAATCCAATCAAAAGTCATGTTATGGCAATCTCTGTTCGCTATATCTTCATTTCAAGGCTATTCTATGAAGGCAAAGACTATTTTTTTGGCATTATTGGACTTTGATAGTAAGAAAAACATCTAGTTTTCAAACCACATTGACCAGTCAGCCCTTACAAAAAAACATCTGAGATTCATTCTTAAGGTAGAGAAGAATTATAAATATGATGAAGTCATAAACAAAATATGTGACATCATGGTGAAATCAGGCAATCGCCAAAATAATGAAAATGAAGAAACCAACATTTTTCTGCCCATTGAACAATCTTTAATGATTTTTTAAATGGGCTCAACACTTTCTCTATTTATTTAAAAACTAATTTCTGTGTGGATTCTACTAAAAAATGTTAATCAAAGACATAAAAAATGTAAATTTGCACTTTCAAAGGACACTTGAGCTTGTAAGTCACCAAACTTTAGTGGACATTTTCTCTCCAATTTTATCTCTGACACCAGGCAACCCCCACCTCCTAAATTCGTAAATATCTCGACTTCTATTCAAGATAGTTGAGTATTTTTAAAAATCAAAAGCAAGACAAATGAACGAGCATTTTAAGATGATACCAATAACACCATATGCCCAAAAAATTGACGAGCGCCTGATTTCAGTGTGTCATGACACAAAATATCAACAATATGGTGAAAAATAAATGGGCGCAGTTGTGTAGATTTTATGCCCCTTGCAACACCAAAAGGCAAGCACAAAGGTGTTTTTAAGAGCCCCCAAACAGGCATGAAAAGCTCTCCCAGCAATAAATTTCCTCCATCTTACCTTTACCCAGAGAGGTGACAGGGCAGCTTTTAGTTTATGATTAAACAGGGGTTTATTAAAGCTTTCACTCTTCTCAAAGAGCCACCAATGGCTGTGTGAATAAAACTGAGTCTATATTCCGTTCACTTGCGATGGAGATAATGAATTAAAAGCCAGTGCAGGACCAAAAAGTAAACATAACACAAACAGTGATCAGGTTGCACTCCACAAGTGCCGAATGCACGACATGAAAAAAACCCGTCACCCAAGTCACTTGATCAGTCAAAGGGTACTTGTAGAAACACAAAGTTGTCACTGGCTGTCGTCCATTTCAGCCACATGACCTGCCAGCTCGCCATTCACAGTGTTAGCAGCTTCCTTGCTTTCTTTTCCAGTGCTTCCCTTGGCGATCACATCACTCAGGTTTTCACTGGGCACTAAACTTGCGCACCGCCTCGGAAACATCCTCTTCAATTGGCTCCATCCATTCGTGAGGCTTGCGGTAGAACTGAAAGGTACAAATCAATGGTGTTATGCTCCAACCATCTAACCATTAAAAAAAAAAAGTTGTGTGTGTGTATGTGTAAGTGAGAGCCTGCACATGTGTGTACGAGTCTTTGAGTGTGCATGTATGTGGGACATGGTGACAAAATGAGTTATTTCTCGCAATCCATAAATCGATAAATTGTCCAAAAATCGACTTTAGGGTCAAATTTGTAGATTTTCTATTGATACAATGTTCTTAAACTATAACATTCCTTTTATTATTTCATTCTTTCAAATTGTAAAAACTTCACCTATAAGTGTGATGTATCTATTTCCATCAGGCTTGAAGCCGAGAAGTCACTCATTTTGTCAGCACGCTTCACATATGCGTGTGGTATCCAAAGAGAATTTCTGGGGTGTGCCCACTCTCAGTGGCCACCATAACCACAACACAATACTATTGCAGAGAAGTTCACACTATGAACATTTAGCATATTTCTATGATGTATTCATTCACATTGGACATCAAAGTACTAGAGTACAAGGTAAGGGTGGGGTGGGGTTGGGGGAGGAGAGAAAACAAAACAGAAAAAAAAAATGCAATCAACAAACATGCCTGGTTTTTATCCCCCAAAAAATTGTGATAAAGAAAAAGTGGTTAAAAATATGAGCAAAGCGTGAGACACAGCCTGTTCAAATTTACAACCAGAAAGGACTTACAGCAGTCTACCAGAATGTGAAAGACCGTACAATGAAAACCGCGCCCAAAATTCCCACCTAAGCAGTGCTTTCTGTCAGGTTCCATTTGTCCAACCCCTACACAACACCAGCACCCCCACCCCATCCCGACACTCCTCAAATACAGTTTAACCTGCTCTAAGTCTAACCTGCTCTAAGTCTAACCTGCTCTAAAGTAATCACTTGTACAAGCAAACACTTCCAATTTTCCACATATGGCATTTTTTAACATCATAATAACACTGTCCAAGACAGTGAAATACCAAACAAATGTGCCAGGACCTGGTCAATAAAAGTTTATCTTATTTTTATCTCATCTTTATCTTATCTTATATTAGTTAAGTTTAGCTTATCGGTGGCGTCGGTGGCCTAGTGGTTAGGCTCTCGGACTCGGAACTGTAAGGTCGTGGGTTAGAATACCGTCAGGGGCCCGGCGTTGTGTCCTTGGGCAAGGCATTTTACACGAATTTTCCTCACTTCACCCAGGTGGGAATGGGTACCCGGCTATAGACAGCAAAAGATCTTGTCAGTCTGTTAGTGTTTGAGCGCTTAATCAGCTGCTTGCTCAGTATGCTTCCCGGGAAGCTGAGAATGTTTCGGAGTGTTCTATGGTCTGCAGGGGTCATAATATAGTGTAAAGCGCATAGAGCTTGCTGTTGAGCGGGGTTATGCGCTACACAAATGCTATTTATTATTATTATTATTATTATTATCCACCAATCTAAGACACCCACTTTTCTCCTCAACAAAGTATGGTCATTTTGGACAACTTCGACATTCGCCATCAACTACGAGATAAAAACCTTCGTCTATCTCACAACTCACGTGGATATCGTTGATCTCCTTGTAGAAGCGCTGAGTCAGGTGTTCAGGGTCGTCCATGGTTCTGAGGTGCAGCTCTTCACCTTGGTACAGGATTCTGTTCACCGGGCACACGATACAGGCCGTGCCAGCCCCAAACACTTCCTTCACCTGAGAGTATGGGTGCAGGATTTTAGTTTTAGTAAGTAGTGTTTTACGACACTTGCAACACAATAAGGTCATATAAGTGCCGAAGATTAAAGGGGTTAAAAGAGAGTAACAAACATAAAAAAGAAGGAGGGAAGAAAAAAACTATAGATGTTTGATGGAAAGAAGAAGCAAACCACACCAGAGCACCTGCCAACCGGATGCAGGTTTGAAAAAGACATAAGGAGACAGCAGAGAGGGGAGGGAAAAGGAGAGGGAGAGAGAGAGTGGAAGAAAGAGAGAGAGAAAGAGAGAAATAGAGAGAGAGAGAGAAAGAGAGAGAGA
>NW_004798120.1:107847-108845 GCF_000002075.1 Aplysia californica | reverse complement strand
AGAGAGAGTGAAGAGAGACAAACACTACCCAGTTAATTATTCAGTTAATAATAAAAACACAAAAAAGGAAAAGACAGAGAAGAGTAGAATATTTATTTTTTTTTAAAAGAAAATAAAATGCTAAAAATTCACAGAAAAACAACATGGAAATTTATAATCAGAACAAAAGCTCCTAAAACTTACCCGTCCTTCATTCACAGCTTTGACAAAGGTAGCCATCGTCAGCGTCTGCTCTGAGACCTTGAACTCATTCTGTGCATGGGACAAAGAGAGAAGGATGAGGGGGAGGAAGGAGAGAGGGGAGAAAGGAGGGAGTGGAGGAAGAAGGAGGGAGGGGAGGGAGGAGGGAGTGGAGGAGGAAGGAGGGAGGGAAAAAAGGAGGGAGTGGGAGAGGAAGGAAGGAGGGGGGGGAGGAAGGAGGGAAGAGGGAAGAGAGGGAAAGTGGTAAGGAAAGAGGGAAGGCGGAAGGAACGAAGGAAGGGGAAAGCTCAAGGGAGGAAAGGGGTAAGGAAGGAGTGAAAGGGGGAAAGAAGGAGAGATAGGTGGAAGAAAACAGGGAAGCGGAAGGAAGGAAGGAAGGAAGGAAGGAAGGAAGGAAGGAAATTGGGAAGGCGGAAGGAAGGAAGGAAGGAAAAAAGGAAGAGGGAAGGGGGGAGAAAGGAGGAAAAAGAAGGGAAGGAGGAAGGAGCGAAGGAGGAAGGAAGGAGAGAGGGGAAGAAGGAGGGAGGAAGAGATAGGAGTGTTCAATACCCCTGTCTATCTGTGCCATCTGGGATGGTGTCTGACAAAAATAAAGTCGGTTAATTTGTCATGTTCGTCTTTTTAGAGGCCGACTGTTCCGCACAATTACATTTTCACTTTGAAATGAGAATAAAATGTTCAACTTCTAGGATCATTAAAACTGAACACACACATACACGCACACAAACAACACACACACACAAACACACACATAGGCACACATAAACAACACAAACACACACACACACACACACACA
>NW_004798120.1:104158-106579 GCF_000002075.1 Aplysia californica | reverse complement strand
CTGTTGTATGTTGTACTGTGTTGTAAAGCGCTCAGAGCCTGTGTACTTTATTCGAGGTTGAGCGCTATATAAATGTCATTTATTATTAAATCCATAATATTTATCATGTTAAGCGCATAGAGCATTGCATAAGTGGATATGCGCTATATAAATGCAATCCATTATTATTATTATTATCGGATTAACGAGTAAATTCCCTCTTTGGAAAGTGGTAGCACAGAGTTTCCCACGTCGTACGGATACGATGGTAAAACACAATGTACGGATAGGGTTAAAAGACGGGACCTATCGTGGCCTTCGTGAAAACGTAGGCCACGGACCTATGCATGTAGGTTCATCTCACCAGGACCACTTCTTTTCTTTTTGGTAAGTGTTTTACAGCGCTATAAGGTCATATGAGCACGAGGGACACCAAACATTTTCAGTTGGTAGGAAGTTTTGAATATTGCCTAGGTGGCAGCCGAAGCCTACTCTTATCGACCACCAAGGGATCTTAAACAGGTGCAACTTGCACGAGGACCTCCGAGATTTTCCACTCTTGTCAGAAAAGGTTAGGTGTAGATCTTACCTACCAGAAGATCAGGGGTGTGGCTGAAAGACAGCAGTGAGAAGGAGCCACGGAGTAGCAGAAAGAGTCAGAAGCCCAGAGGAGGGGCAAAAGAGGTGGGTGGGTGGGGGCAGAAAGTGGAGACGAAAGCAGATGGCAGAATAAAGTTAGAAAGCAGGAAAGGACGTGAAAGGTGAAAATTTTAGAGGAGAACAATTTCCGTCGCAATCCAAATTCAAACCTGAGACGTTTGAATGACAGGCGAATACCTTAACCTCTAGGCCACAAGAGCCCCCAGAATTACTTCAAACAATGAAGCAAAATAGAATTTCTGACTTGTCTCGTTACTTAATGTTCAATTTTGGGATCAGTGATTGATGCATCCTGCACTGCAATTATCTATCTCTGACACTAAGCAGTTTTGACAAAAAAACCTCAATTTTTGACGTATGATGGAGTGCTGGAGCTATTTCTTCAGTTCTATTAAGGCCAGGGAATGATTGAAAAAAATGCTGTCACAAATGTGGTGGTCGTTACAGAGGTTAAAAAATGAAAAAAACAAAATATGTTGTTATCAATATAAGAGAAATATGGGTAGCCTAAAGGAGGTCAAATGCATATGAGACAAGAAATATTGTTCCCCAAAGGAAATCAGTGTATGGATGTCTAGTATGCACATAGCGAAATAGGGAGTGTCCGGAAATTTTTTTGTTATGAGCGAATTTCATTATGTACACGTTTTAAATACAAAGAATATAAATGTATAAGAAAAAAAAATTCAGGACCAAAAAAAAATCTGTTCACTATGTAGGTGTTCCCTGTGTGAGTAGCCCGCACTAGACTGTTGAGAAAAAAAAAAAGCTTTCTCCTCAAAGGGGGCTGTGGATTTTTATGAGACGTTGCCATGGTAACTGTTTACTGTATACATCTATCCACTCACCCACTCTCGCGCCAGGTTGAGCAGAGACTTGCGAGTGACCCCAGGTAAGATGAGGCCAGACTCCAGGGGTGGGGTGACCAACTCTTCCTCTGGAACACAACAAAACAAAACAAAACAAACTGGTTTATTAGAATCTAAAAGATTTTACACGAGTCTGAAGCGGTGGCTCTGGGGTGTCATAAGTATGTTTATAAAATCAAACACTCACATAGGCCTACACATTTCTATATATAATGCTATGTATGTATTTAATATATCATGTGTGTATAAACGCACACATACACACACACACACGCACACGCACACACACACACACGTGCGCACACAAACACACACACAAATCCATAACAACCTAAACATCCAGACCACTGGTAATGACTTCGTGGTTAATGACACAGACATACTTCAGCTCCAACGTGACACATCATGATAGATTATTCAACCCTTAAAACTTGCTCTAATTCCTAATTACGATTAAAAATCCCAAGCTTGCATTTCTCTTCACAAGTTCATATTTAAAAAAAACCAAGAAGCCATAAAATAATTTAGCATGTGGTTGCTCCTAAACCTTAAGATCTAACAAAGTGCGAACTTTATCCTGAGCCTCATTTACATCCTGTTTCGGTTGATCGCCAACGCGTAAACACCATCTACAGGGATATCATTTCTCAGGTGAGCACTTATAAAATATGAGAACACGATTAGGAAAAAAGGCAACGCATAGCTGATCAAAAGGACCCCCATCCCCCACCCCCATAAACTACAACTGTCAAATAATTTAATGAAGTCTGAAGAGATTATCTGAGAAATTTTGTTGACCCAAGAGTTAGAGGTCAAAAGTTTAAAAGTTTTAAAGTGCATTTTGGTGAGTCAGTTATTTTTGGGGCAACAATTTAAATCAAGAAGCTTAGTACGAGAGAGAGAGAACGGGGGG
>NW_004798120.1:96800-99291 GCF_000002075.1 Aplysia californica | reverse complement strand
GTCCGTCCGTCCGTCCGTCCGTCCATCCATCCATCCATCCAATCATCCGCCCATCCATCCATCCATCCATACATCTATCCATACATACATCCATACATCTGTCCGTCCATCCATCCATCTATCCCTCTGTCAGTCCGTCCATCCATCTGCCTGTCCGTCCGTCAGTCTGCCCATTCATCCGGCCGTCCATCCATCCATCCATCCGCCTGTCCGTCCCTCCCTCCGTCCATCCATCTGTCCATCTATCAGCCCGTCCATCCATCCATCCATCCACCCGTTCATCCATCCATCCATATATCCCTCCATCCGCACGTCCATCCATCCATCCATCTGTCTGTCCATCCGTTCATCCATCCATCCATATATCCCTCCATCCCTCCGTCCATCTCTCCGTCCATCCGTCCGTCCATCCGTCCGTCCGTCCGTCTGTCTGTCTCACCGGCAGGGCAGATCGGCCAGCAGACGCAGCCATACGCTCCATGTTCTCCATGGGCCTGAACATTCTGATCTTGCCGTCCACACAGCGGTACGCCTTCATACCCTCGAACAGCTGTGAACACAGATTTAGTTGGGTTTTTATAAAAAAAAACTTTATTCAGTGTTTTACGGCACTTACAACACAATAAGGCCATATCAGTGCCGAAGATTGGAGGTGTTACAAGAGAGTAACAAACACAAAAAAAGAATGAGGGGAGATAAAGAAGAAAGACGGTTGATAGGAAAGAAGAAGCAAACCACACCAGAGCACCCGCCAACCACCCACACAGATTAAGTTTGAATAAGTGTTTTACAGAGCATTCAGCATAAATAGGTCAGATAAGTGCTGAAGAGTAAGGTTTGATTGACTGATTGATTGACTGATTGATTGATTGATTGATTGATTGATTGATTGATAGGCTGATGATTGATTGATTGATTGATTGATAGGCTGATGATTGATTGATTGATTGACTAACAGCAGGGTTTAGCGGCAGGGTGGATTAAGAAGGGGCTCTACTGGTCACTAAGTGATACATTGATTAGTTCATTGCTTGATGGCTTGATTGACTGATTGATTGACTGATTAATGAACAAACCAATCCATTGATCTGATCGCCTATTCCTCATCCTGACAACTCCCCTTACAGGCGTGATGCACTTTAGTAGCTGGGAGGATTTTATAGGGGTTCAACTCGTCATTGATTGATTGATTGGTTGATTGAATGAATGATCAATTGATCAATTGATTGACCGATCTGAGGTGAACCCTCATCCTAACACTCACTTCACAGGCGTAGTGCAGCACTTTAGCAGCTGGGTGGATCCGCTGCGGCCCCACTAGACCTTGGTTGATTGATTGATTGATTGATTGATTGATTGATTGATTGGTTGGTTGGTTGATCGATTGACCGATCTGAGGTGAACCCTCACCCTAAAAGACTAACAACTCACCTCACAGGCGTAGTGCAGCACTTTAGCAGCTGGGTGGATCCGCAGCGGCTCCACTGGCCTGATGACCGGAGCTGACCAGCCATGTTTCTCCGTCCAGTCCACCTCCAGCAGGTGGTCACTGGTGTGCGCGCCAAACTTGAGCTTGTCGTTGTCCGGCTTGACCGACGGCGTGTTGGTCAGTCGGATCTGGAGCTCGTCCGCCTGGGGGGGGGGGGTGGTTGGTTGGTGGGGAAGATGAAAAACGTGGTTGATAAGAAAGAGTGGTTGGTGGGGAAGAATAAAAACGTGGTTGACAAGAAAGAGTGGTTGTTTTAGTTTTAGTAAGAGTTTTACGGCACTTGCAACACAAAAGGGGCATATAAGAGCAGAAGATTAGAGGCAGAGGTGTTATTAGAGAGTAACAAACACAAAAAAGAAGGAGGAGAGATAAAGACGATAGTTGTTTGATTGGAAAAGGGGAGCAAACCACACCAGAGCACCCGCAAACCACCCACAAAGAGTGGTTGGCGGGGAAGATGGAAAAAGTAAGTTCGTGGGGAAGAAGATTTTTAAAATGGTTGGGGTGGGGGAGTGGTTGGTGGGGACGATTTAAAAAGTAAGTTGGAGGGGAAGATTTAAAAAGTAGGTGGGTGGGGAAGATTTAAAAGGTAAATTGGAGGGGTAGATTGAAAAAGTAGGTGGGTGGGGAAGATTCAAAAGGTAAGTTGGAGGGGAAGATTTAAAAAGCAGGTCGGTGGGGAAGATTTAAAAAGTAGTTGTTCTGAAAGGGTGGACGGTGGGTGGTTCGTTTGTTTGTTTATTTGGGTACAAGTTTTACGGTGCTATCGACTTGGTTTTGGTCATGTGGTTGGTACGGAAGAGTAAAAAAAGTGGTTGATAAGAAAGAGAGGTCGGTGGTTTGTTTGTTTGTTTGTTTGTTTGGGTAGGTGCTTTGCGGCACAATTGACTCAGTTTTGGTAACATGGTAGGTGAGGAAGAGTTTAAAAAAGCAGTTGATAGGAAAAAAAAACTGGCGGGTCTTTTTTTATATTTTCTATTGTTCTTTTTATTTTATGCTTGT
>NW_004798120.1:93608-94606 GCF_000002075.1 Aplysia californica | reverse complement strand
TCTCTCTCTCTCTCTCTCTCTCTCTCTCTCTCTCTCTCTCTCGTTTTCTCTTGCTCTAAGGAAACGTTTTGCTTTCTCGGTTAATCGAGCACATAATTGACAAGATGCCAACGAAAAGCCTCAAAATGTACGTGAGCCCGCACGAAAGTGCACTTTGGAGAAATAACTACATGTGTCATGACGTGGTGGAATCAGGCTCTCGTCAATTTTGGGGCATGTAGAGTTATTGGTATCATCTTAAAGCTTGTTCATTTGTCTTGTTTTAGATGAAGAAAACCCATTTATCTTGAATATAAATCGAGATATTTGCGAATGGAGGGGGCGGGGATTACCTGGTTTCAGAGGTAAAAATTGGTGAGAAAATGGCTGCCAAAGATTAGTAATCCCTAGCTTGAGAATATGTGGAAACCAAAAATTTACACTATTTATGCCTTTAATCAACGTTGTTCAGTAAAATCCACACAGAAATGTATTCTTCAATGGGCATGAATTGGCAGTGTACGAAATTATTTAACTAAAGCAGCAGCCAAGACACTTGTAACAACACTCATTTTATCAAAGTTAGATTACTGTTTGTTTTTGTTTTGCTTTAGTATAGGTTTTTCGGCGCTCGCAACTGCAGGTCATATTAGCGCCAGAAGATTAGAGGTGTTACAATTTACAAGCGAGTAACAAACATAAAAAAGAAGGAGGGTAGATAAGGATGATAGGTGTTTGATAGGAAAGAAGGAGCAAACCACACCATAGCACCCGCCAACCACCCACTGATTACTGTAATGCTATTTTGTCCGGTTTGACATCCGAAAAACTATCAAAGTTACAAGTACTCCAAAATCAAGCAGCAAAATTGATAATGAAACAAGAAATCAGCGCACGTAACACCAATTCTGAAAGAACTACACTGGTTGCCAATAAAAAGAAAGGATCAAATACAAAACTGCCGTTCTCTGTTTTAAATGTATAAATGATAGTGCACCTTTTTATCTTAAAACATTCCT
>NW_004798120.1:91144-92674 GCF_000002075.1 Aplysia californica | reverse complement strand
ATTATTATGAAAGGTGTTGACCAAAAAAAATGATAAATTATCACAAACCTGCGGGAAAATGCCAGTTTCTTCACTTTAATTAGTTTGACGTTGGCCTGATTTCACCACGCTGCCTCACAATATTGTAGACAGCGCCACATTCACCGAACGCAAACAACCTGTCCCATACCCGCAAAGGTATTGAATTTTAAAATGTTATTTACGTTATGTTCGATTTGTTCAAATATTTCCACTGTGCTGTCATGTAGAATAACTTGCTTACTGTTCTCACAGAGAGCATGGACTGTGGACAAATTACGATATGAATGGTTATGTAGTCTCCATGCGAGCTTCGCCAGCTGAAAATAGACTTGTTGATTGAATGTAAATGTATGCGCAAAAGCCGGGAGTCTCTACTATTTGTTCACGCAAGGATTTGCGTTCTGGAGAGCCAGTTTCAAATGGGAATTACTCCGCCTGAGAAAGCAGCTATCATAACGTATAAGCATTAGAATATTATTTGGCTTTTTTAAATTGAGAGAATCCAAATTTTTTGCTTTTCTGTTCCTTTTTTGGAAAAAAAGGGGGGGGGGGGTGTTAAGTGGTTAAACAAAACAGTTTTGGGTAAAAGTCTACTTGAGAGAAACAGAAACACCTGACTCCCCTATGAGATCAATACTATGAAGGCCGTAACTGCAAGTCACTCCCCCTTTCACAGCCAGCAGAAGTGTTTTACGGCACTCGCAACTGTTAACCTATCCGTATGTCGTGTTTTACTATCATATCCATACGAAGTTGGGAACTCTTGAGTCACCATTTTCCAAAGAGGAGATTTACTCGTTAATCCGATCCGTACGCTTTGCATGGCAGTCTGTCAAAATCATTTTTAGAGAAATACTGAAAGTTTCAAAAAGATCTTCGTACTAGAAGTATTCTAAAATGTGAAGAATACAACCCCGGGGTTACAAAATGACCACAGGGCGTATGGATAGGGTTAAGGCCAGGCTTCCTCAGTCATATGAGCGCGCGGGATACATTAAACATTTTCAGTAGGTAGGAAATTTTGAATTTTGCCAGGTGGGGGCGAAGCTACTCTTATCGACTTTAGACCACCAAGGGGCCTTCAACGTGCGCAACTTGCACACGGGACCTCGGCGACTTTTCGCCTTTGTCCGAGAAGGCTAGGTGTGGATCTTTCCTAACAGAAGATCAGGAGTGTGGCTGAAAGACAGCAGTAAGAGGGAGCCAAGGCATAACAGTAGAAAGGCTGCAGAAAGAGTCAAGAGCCCAGAGGAGTACGTGGGCAACAGAGGAGAGCGGGGGGAGGCAAAAGTGGAGACGAAAGCAGACCACAGAACATTGCTAGGGACCAGGAAAGGAGGTGAAAGGAGACAATTTTAGAGGAAAAAATGTTTCCGTCGCTTCCCAGATTCGAACCTGGGACCTTTGAATGAGAGGCAGGCAAACACATTAACCTCTAGGCCACGCGAGCCCCCAGACAGACAGACAGACAGACAGACAGACAGACAGACAGACAGACAGACAGACAGA
>NW_004798120.1:87917-90332 GCF_000002075.1 Aplysia californica | reverse complement strand
AGAAAGAAAGACAGAGAAAGCTGACTGAGGGGAAATGTTCCACGCACTACGATAGGAATCAGAACCCCACCTAGACTCGCAGCAGCAATTTCCGATTCGCAGACCAAGTCTGTAGCCTATTGCGCCACAGTGCCAGCCCTGGGAGGTTGGGGGGGGGGGTAACGATTAATTAATGCCTCTGATAACGGTAGCCTAGGGGAACCTGGAATGCTTCAAGCACTAACTTACATCAGAGAGGTTTGTTTGTTTGCTTATTTGTTTGTTTGTATGTTTGAGTAAAGACAAGCAGCACGCCACATATTTAAGATCATATTATTATTATATTGGTGGGAAGGAGTAAGACATAATAATATAGGCAGAAACAACGGAGGGGGGAAGAAAGAAGTAGGACTATGACCTACCGGAGGCGTCCTCCAACAATAATCACGCTAAGTAAGTTTTGTTTAGGACATTTTACCGCACTTGCAACACAGTTAGGTCATGTAAGTGCCAAAGAAGTGTTGAAAAGGGGTAACAAACAAACAAAAACAACAAATACAACAATAACAACAAAAATCAGGAGAAATAAGGACGATAGATGTTTGGTAGGAAAGAAGGAGCAAACCACACTAGAGCACCCACCAACCACCTACGCACAACATAAAAGACTGTAGGCCTAGGCTAGACACTGATAATAAAAATATGGGATAGGCATTAGTCATTGTCTTCTCTATATTGTAGCGCAGGCATTAGCTTAAGTCAAAAAGGAGGTTTCGGAAGTAGCGTGCGGGGACGCTTTGGAAGGGGAAAGGGGGACGAGTCTTAGTTATTTTTAGAACGGAGCATGAAAATAGACGTGCCTCAAAGTGACAAAGACCTTCCTTACAACAAACTACTACTATCTTCTTGGCGGGCCTTCAAGAATCTGTGTTGGTCTAGGCTTTCTAAGTTACCCAGAAAGCCTAGGTGGTGGTACGACACCGAAGAGCATTAGCAAATCGCAGACATGCACATAGTTCCAGTTTCATCTCCCGTAATTATTCCACAATAACAGCCTCTGCAAAAACCGACGCGACAGCACGATTTAAAAAAAGACAAGCAAAATGACAAAAATAGAGTGAGAGACAAACAGACAAATATGACAAGGCACTTACAGACAACTGTGTATTTTTATATGTGCTGACATTATAACACAGAGATGAGACGTGGAAAAGCCAGACAGCAAGGTTAAATACCAAAAAAATGGACAAACAGGAGGACGAGGTGGACCACATTAGACAGACAGACAGACAGACAGACAGACAGACAGACAGACAGACAGACAGACAGACAGACAGACAGACAGACAGACAGACAGACAGACAAATAGATCTAATCTAGATCTAGATAGATCTAGACTCTATATTATATTATTAGACTTTCTAGTAATAGGCCTACCAGATCTAGATCTAGATCTAGATCTAGATCTATCAGGCTAAATGCAGAAAACGACAGTTGCGAGGAACATCTGATGATCGAGAATCCAACAAATATGAAGTTGTTAACTGGAAGATTGTCAGCACAATTACAGCTAGTGATCTTCCCGGTTCCAAAGGTTTTGTCGCTTTGTGATAACGTCATGTTTAAGAATTAAACAACAATAGGCCTAGGGAAACGCAGACCTAATAAAGGCTGATACGTTACCTTTAAAAAACAAATTAGGCCTAGATCTAAAATAACTGTTGCATTTGCTGAACAGAACTGTTCAATAGCCTCAGCAACTAACAAGCACTAAAACCAAGAAGAAAAAGAAAAGCAACAGCACCACTACCACAAAACACTTCAAGACCAAAGACTCAAGACTCACAAGACTCAAATAAAGTTGTCTCCACAAACCGGAAATGTAAACATTATGCGTGACATTTCCAGGAATGCCAGGGACACACAACCGTTGAAAGCCGAAAAAAATAATAAATTTGGTCTTAGATGCTAGCACTGTATGCTTCCCAGGAAGCTGAGATTGTTTCAGAATGTCATCAGGTCTGCTGAGGTAATAAAAAGATTGTAAAGCGCAGAGGGCTTACTGCTTAGCGGAAATTTTCGCTTATAAACACGTTATTTATTATGCCTACGACACCATTTGACATCACCAAAGATTGTTTTACAACAACTAAATGTGGATATTACTGAACGGGCTCATATCAGACTGTAATGATAACGAAAGGGATTACAATAAACAGTAAAAGTCTAGCGACTCTTATTTATTTTGCTCCCAGAATTCAAAGTTTACGGTAAAGAAATATGTTGTGTGTCGGAAACCTGGACTTCAAGCTGGAACAGAAGGCAATACGGTTCTCGATGGTTTCTGTTTTCGGTTTTCAGTTTTCGTCTTTATTTACATTTATTTTGCTGTTTGTTGTTTATTGTTTTCGGTTTATTTCTTTTTGTGTCTGTTGG
>NW_004798120.1:75929-85702 GCF_000002075.1 Aplysia californica | reverse complement strand
CGGGGAGGGGGGGGATACGACACACGCGGGGGCGCTTTAAATAAAAGAGAAAGGTGCATGGCAACGGCCATTTCGTGTTGGGGAAAAAGCGAGCAAGACAGACTAATACATAAAACAAAACAAACAAAAATGTGATATTGGCCTACATGATGTAAACTGCAAGGCAGTTTGCTGCAGTCGGTACTCGGTAAATGGTCACAGAATCATGACACGTGCACAAAAGAAAACGGGCAACCAGGCAGACATATGGTCGACTTTAAGGACAAGCAGGCTAACCCAGATTTCAGGGGTTTTCAGAAATCTTTACCTTCACCAAAACTGAGCATTGCCCTGCCCTACCTGTAGGAGTTTTGTTTCATTGGTGTACGTATATTTGTTTGGTTATAGAGAAAACTCTCCTTGTCCCTTAAAAGAAACTGAACAACGGGGCAAAACCTTTACCTTCGATTTTCTCAAAACAGCATCTTACGGGATAGCCCCCTTGTGTTTAAAAATGACAAAGTTAGTGGTGGACGAGAGGGTGGTGATACAATAGTCTACATCGTCGTTATCGCTATATTAGAATATAATCCCCATAGGGTGTTTTTTTCAAAGCATTCCGTCTCAAAAGTGAAAAGTTGGTAATAAAAAAATAAGCCAACTTACATTTAGTTTTATTTAGCCTTTTAAGTTTCGTATCAATTTTACGGCACCTGCAACACAAATAGGTCATACATATAATTTAAAAAAAATTATATTAGTGCCAAAGATTAGATGTGTTACAAGAGAGTAACAAACACAAAGGAAAAAAGGAGGAATAATCAGGGCGACAGGTGTATAAAAGGACAGAAGGAGCAAACCACACGAGATAACCAGCCAGCATTCATTAAGCTACATGTACAACCATAACATGCAATGGGACGACTGCAAAATTCTTTTAAATGTTTTTCTAATTTCGTTATAATGTGATGGTGCAGATCATTGAGCAAAAGTTTGTCACGGATAGGGGACGCCCGATTGTTTTGATACCAGAAATATGACATACGCAAAAATGATGGATAGCTTCCGGGTGATTGTAAAATACGAGTCCAACTCAGTCTACAAAATTCAAGTTAAGTATGTACGTTTAGTTTTACTTAGTTTTTCGGCACTTGCAACACAAATATGCCATATATAGGGCCTAGTCAAGTGCCGAAAATAATGGTCAACGAATGAGAGTAACAAACGCCAAAAAAGTGGGTGACATGAACGATCTTTGAAAGGGCAGGCGAACCACTCCACACCAAAGAACACAAAACCCACCGACCAGAATTAATCAAATGTATTACAACAATAGGTTATTCTAATATTACGGAACGACTGCAAATATCCTTCTGTTTTTTGTTTTTGCTTTTGATTTCCTCACTTCACATGCGATGATACCGATCATGGAACACACGTTAGTCAGGGGACGGGGATACCCAACTGTTCTGAGATCAAAACTGCAACATTCGCAAACATGATGGATAACTTTCGGGTGATTATAAAATACTGCTCCAATGAAATACGGGTCCAATGCAGTCTACATGCATAATTATGCATGTGTTTTGTTGTTTTAGTAAATATTTTACGGCACTTGAAACACAAATAGGTCGTACATGTACGTGGCGAAGATTAAAAGTGCCACAAGAGAGTAACTAACACCGAACAGGAAGCAGAGAGATAAGGACGATAGGTGTTAGATAGGAAAGAAGGAGCAAACCACCCCAGAGAACCCGCCAACCACCCACCAACATTCATTACGCAACAACAATAGGTTGTAATATAATGGGACGACTTAAAAAAAAAACTTTTTAAAAAATTCATTGTGCGATCACGGTGATAGGGGAAGTCCAATTGCTCTGATAGCAGAATTGTAACATGCGTGAAAATGATGAATAGCTTCTGGGTGATTATAAACTACACGCCCAAAGCAGTCTACATACATACCTTAATTATGCAGGCCTATGTGGTTTTAGTTTTGGTTAGAGTTTTACGACACTTGCAGCACAATATGGTCATACAATTATAAGTTCTGAAGCTTAGAGTTGTCACAAGAGAGTAACAAACACATAAAAGGAGGAGAAGACAGAAACTATAGATGTTTGATAGAAAAAAGGAATCAATCCACACCTGACAACCCGCCAACCACCCACCAACATTTATTACGCTACAACAAAAGGTTGTAATATTGTAAAGGGAAAATTGCAAAAATCTTCCTTTTTTTGTGTTATTTCGCTACGCCATGAAACATTGTTTAACAAAAGTTTGTCAGGGGCAGGGGGATGCCCGACTATTCTGATTCCAAGATAATAACATTGGCGAAAATGATGGAAAACTTCCGTGAGTTTATAAAATACGGGCCCAATACAATCTATATGACATTATCTATCTATATCTATATCTATCTACTTATAATATATACATATATATATATATATATATATATATATATATATATATATATATATATATATATATATATATATATATATATATATATATAAAAGTACTGAAGGTACTTCAAAGATCAAGCTAGGTTTCTATCAATTCAGTAAGGGCTGCGCTTGCATTCGCCTAAAAAAAAAGTTAGAAAAATAGAAGAAAAAAAAAACTATCGGCCGTTTACGATTTTCCCGTTTGTCATTTGAATGCAGTGTTCAAGACATATTTCGTTTTCCATGACATAATAATTGCTCTTCCGCCGAAAATAAACAAATCTTCTTTGGACGCCCACAGTTGAGATGTTGCAGATCGCTTACAGCGAGTCACTTTTTTGAGGCAGTTAGACATAGAAGATGTATATTTGCGATAGATTTAGATCTAGATCTAGAGATACTATGCCACCAAACATGTCTGATTATGATTGGCACATGTGCTGTGACTAAGTGTGTGATAGATTGTAATTTAGAGGCTGTTTTTTTGTTGTTGTTTTTTTTTGTTTTTTTTTTTGGGGGGGGGCTTTTTGGCAAGTGTTTCACGGCGCTCGCTACTGCATATGGTTATATGAGCACGCATGACACATTAAACGTTTTCAGTTGGTAGAAAATTTTGAATTTTTTGCCCGGGTGGGGGCCGAAGCCTACTCTTATCGATTTTAGACGACAAAGGGATCTTTAACGAGCGCAACTTGTAGTGTACACAGGTCCTCCCGAAATTTTTCGCCCTCGTCCGAGAAGGCTAGGAGTAGTCTTTCCTACCAGAAGATCAGGGGTGTGGCAGAAAGACAGCAGTAAAAAGGAACCAAGAAGTAGCGGAAGAAAGGCCGCAGAAAGAGTCAGGAGCCTGGAGGAGGGGGCAAAGGAGGTGAGGGGGTGGGGGCAGATAGAAGAGACGAAAGCAGACGACAGAACATTGCTAGAGAGCAGGAGAGGAGGTGAAAGGAGACAAATTTAGATAAGAACATTTTTCGGTCGCTACCCGGATTCGAACTCGGGACCTTTGACTGAAAGGCCAACACCTTAACCTCTAGACCACGAAAGCTCCCGCGTATATTCGGACACGTGTTCCTTCGTTTGTTTGATTGCTTGAGTAAAGAGAAGCACATTGACACAAGAACGGTCATTTAGTGCCGGGAAAAAGTAAGACAGACAGGCAGAAACAACAGAGGGGAAAGTGAAGAAGTAGGACCTACCAGTGGCGCCCTCCAACCACCAACTACGAGTCCCTTCTACTCTAGCATGCATGCGAATCCGCACATTGTGGGTCTTTTTCTTTTTGAGAATGGCGTGCTTCTCTTTCTTTATGGACCAACGCATCTTTGCAGTTTGCATAAAATTGCTGTGACCGGGAAATGCGCGATCTCTACCGGAAATGACCAGAGGGGGGCCAGGGCTGAGGCTCCACAGAATTGTGTCCGTGTCCGAAGAGTCACGCCGATGCAAATAAGACAAGCTTACTGCACCAACACAACAGAACAATAGTTACATATCTAATCGTCCTTGTGTCCTTATTTTCAGCGTCCACAACTAACCAATAAAACCGCTGACCACCTGTTTTTTCGTAGTTCGGTACTGGGCTAAGTTTTTATCCAAACTCATGGGGTTCTCAAAAATAAAAGCCACGGTAAGAGCATGTCTCCTTGTACGGGGAGCCCACTACGGATCGGCCGATCGCCCGACTCGGTCGCCTCAAAAACAAAGGTTTTTGTTTTCAGTTTCAGACGACCGAGTTGGGCGATCGGCACGATCCAGGCGTAGTGAGCATTATGTGCGACTCCACGTCGCGTCGCACGCTGTCCTCGCAGTTCCAAAATCAATCAAGTAAGATTACATAAAGAACCTGTCTCCATACACGCGACGCGCAGCCCAGCCGCGCGCGACCATCGCCAGCGATCGGTCCATGTCGCGATCGAGATCTCGTCGCGCGCAACAGACTGGGGGTGTGACAGATTTTAGGCATCACCATTGGTGATATTGCCAATGAGTGCTGGTTGACACGCCATTTGTGTTGTGTGTGATGTGGTATCGCAAAAGTTTACTCACCTCGCGACACATCGCTAGCGATTGCCGAGCGCCACACTGCGACGCGTCGTGCATAACGAGACATAGGCTAAGGGGAAACGTATAAAAAGGTCATCCACTTCTCTACTCAGTTCTCTGCTCAGATGTTCCAAACACAACCTGTATTATCCAGGTATTTTCCCGCCACAGACCCTTTAGACTTCTAAGAATGTTATTCTAGGTCTATCGCCGCCTTTTTCTTTTTTTTTTTTTTCCTTCTATTTCTCCCGGAACATCTCATACCAGCAGATAAAAAAGAAGTTGAAAGTAAATTCCACGCTGGTCTGCATTTATGACAAAACAGAAAGAGAAAAGAAAGCCTGACAATTGATCAACACATTACAGAGCCTGCAGACATTTTTTTAATTTTTAAAATAACAGCAAGTTGGGGTGGGGAGGTGGGGTGGGGGAGGAGGAGGAAGACGTCGAAGAGGGCGAAGAAGAGGGGGGGGGGAGGTAAGAAGAGGAAGATGTCGAGCAATAGTTCAATGACAGCAACAACTCAACAACACTACCAACAGAACACCAAGCTGCCAAGGCCATCATAGATGTTTTTTCATGCCAGTCCGGGTCAACTTGAACTGAGAGGTATACAACACATGCCGGCCAGACAAACAGAGATACTCGACTTTTTTTCCCCAAAAATCTCCCCACGCGTCAAAGCACATCTGCATCCCACTTTGTCCTTAAAAAATGACAGTACACAATAACACAGGCAACAACCTGTTTATTAAAAAATAAGGAAAAAATTTAATTGGGGTTATTAAAGACAGACAGAAAAGACAGACAGACGCACAGATGATAGATAAATAGATAAATAGATAGATAGATAGATAGATAGATAGATAGATAGATAGATAGATAGATAGAAAACGTTACAAGTTATCGGCTTAAGACTCAACTTCCGCTTTCGTGGCGCAGTGACCTGGACCAATGCACATGCGGTTTCTAATTCAGGCAGGAGAAGAGAATAGCGTGGAGCAAGCGCGGAGGTGTCAATGTCAACGCGCTCTTGCACTTTTTTTTTTTTTTTTGGACCCAGCCGCGCGGAACGGAGCGGAATGAGCTAGATGGAGGTCAACGTATCTCGCCCCACACGTAATCGTAATGCCCGAAAGTATTGAATAGCTGGATCGGACTTTTTAATTCTGATATCGATATTAAAATCTTCAAGATGCCAACTATGATAGTACATAACAAGATGGGCCACTTCTCTCTTTGAGCCAATTAAAAAAGTGTCCTCAAAATTTGGTGGCGCCCTCTTCACAAAAGCGCACTCTTTGCGAACAGAGTTACCCTACTTGAGTTTTTAAAAATCAAAGTGAAACTACCAAGTTTTGGGATAAATTTCGGAAGAACGCTTTTTTTTAATGGTTACGCTGACAAAAAAACTCTTCCGGAGGAAAGGGTGATGGTTTTCTTCGTTTAATTTGACTTAAGAATGAAAGGCGAGAGGTCATTAAAATTTTTTAAAAAATAAAACTCCGCACTGAACGTACCCGAACTGCTGATGAACAGCAGTCGACCTGCGCACGCAAGGAGGTGCTATTCCTATTCTTCTTCTGGAAAAACGAAAGAGAGCTTCAAAACAGACGGCAGCGCCATCTGAAGCAAAGAGCATACTTCCTGCGGACACTTTTTTGGCTGAGTGGCCCATCTTGTTATGTACTATCATTGATGCCAATCACCTTGTTGTTGTTCCTGTTTTTGAAGTAGGTGTTTTTATGCCCCCATCGGTACAATTTAGATCATTTGGAGGTGGGCTTCCGATTCAACCTGTCAGGGCCAACACGTTCTGAGATATATGTAATACCCAGCAGAAATGCTGCTCAGATAAAGAAATTTCGGCTGAGATAGCCCACTTGATAAAAAAGATTTTCCCAACTTGGGATTAGAATTCAGGTCGCCTGACTACGTTGACTGTTTTGTAAAGAGAAAGTATCGAAACATTTGATACAGCAATTGGTATCGATTACTGAGGGGGTAAACAATGATAGTACATAACAAGATGGGCCACTTCTCTCTTTGAGCCAATTAAAAAAGTGTCCTCAAAATTTGGTGGCGCCCTCTTCACAAAAGCGCACTCTTTGCGAACAGAGTTACCCTACTTGAGTTTTAAAAAATCAAAGTGAAACTAGCAAGTTTTGGGATAAATTTCGGAAGAACGCTTTTTTAAAATGGTTACGCTGACAAAAAACCTCTTCCGGAGGAAAGGGTGATGGTTTTCTTTGTTTAATTTGACTTTAGAGTGAAAGGCGAGAGGTCATTAAAATTTTAAAAACTAAAACTCCGCACTGAACGTACCCGAACTGCTGATGAACAGCAGTCGATCTGCGCACGCAAGGAGGTGCTATTCCTATTCTTTTTCTGAAAAAACGAAAGAGAGCTTCAAAACAGACTGCAGCGCCATCTGAAGCAAAGAGCATACTTCCTGCGGACACTTTTTTGGCTGAGTGGCCCATCTTGTTATGTACTATCATTGGGGTAAATTATAACATTATAATCTCTGCTGATAATTTTTTTAAAGAGCCATTCAGCGGTGAAAAAAACCTGATCTTTTCGGACGCATGTCCTTGTCATACAACAAAATTGCTGAAAGACGGGGCTCTTTCTTTATCAAAAGATTACAACTTTTTCATTCGTGCAAATCTTTTCTTTCAGAGCTTATATAAGCTTACTTGTATGGGACAGAGCGCTATTTAAACGCTATTTTTTTTCATTTCGTTAATGTTTTGTTTTTTTCATTAGGTCTCGGTCTGCCTGACACTAAACAAAGACAGGCAACAACACGCCAACTACTATTATGCAAATTCGTGTGTCTCACTTTTTGTGCGATTGTTTGAAATGTGTTTTCCTGGTGGTCGGACATAACACCATGCGTCATGACGCGGTGAAACCAGACGCTCGTCAAATATTGGACATGTGGAGCTTATGGTATCATCTTAATATAGAAGTTCGTTCATATGCCTTGCTTTTGATATATAAAAAAATAAATAAAACCCCTTCTGTCTCGAATAGAAGTCGAGACATTTGCGATGAAAGGAGGAGAGGGTCGCCTGGTTTCAGAGATTATTTAGTGAGAAAAATAATTAAATGGTCGCAAACGTTTGGTGAGACTTTCGTAGCTAGAGAGTCTTTGAAAATAGCAACTTTACATTTTCTGTGCTTTTAATCAACGTGTATAAGTAAAATCCACGCTGAAGTGTGCTTTTAAACTGATAAAAACACATGCTAAAACTTTTTTAAAAATTGGATAAAAATTGCCAAACCGGAGGGGAAATGCCGATTTCTTCAATTTCATTATTCTGACGAGCGCCTGATCTCCCTGCAATGCCTCACGTTTGACGTGAACGGCTTCGGTGGTGTAGCGGTAGGCCTAGGGCGTTCCTCTCTCGCCTTTTATTTATGTACCTCGATCTTTCTGCACTCAGCCAAGGTCACCTCGACATGGCAGTAGGCTGGGTCGACGCCTGCCTCAGTGGAATTTTTGTCGATTGGAAAAGAACAAGGGAGGGGGAAAGGGGGCGCGTAAACTGGAGATATCTATATTCAGAAAAGACAGAGGTGCTCACTACGTCCTTACAGGGTTCCCCAGCTACATATTATTTCACCTCTGATTCCAGGCGATTTACTTTAACTAAGTGGTTTTACGCCCCCATTGACACAATTTAGATCATTTAGGAGGTATGTTCAGATCTTGCCTGTTTGAGCCAACCCGTGCTAAGAAGGACATACTATGATAACTAACATCCCAACAGAAAGGCCAAGATACCGGTTCTCGTTAAAACAATTCTCCCCACTCGAGAATCAAACTCGGGTCCTCTGCGTGCAACGGCCTAGTGTCTAACTAATATACCAAAGACACCGGTATTCCAGGTGACTTGGAGTATGTATTGTAACATACTCGTAGATTCACTTAAATAATATTACTACAGGGGCCCCTCTAACGATTCGCAAAGAAAGTGTCAAAAAATGAACAAGATACATTCCGACAAGAGTGAACATCCTGACCACAGCTAGATGATCTATTTGGCCAACGATCTGACACACTTGTCATTTTCAAAACATCAGATGCAGGTCTTGTCTTGGTTTTAGTAAGAGTTTTACGGTAGATCAACTTGCAACTTAAATAAGTCATAATAGAAGTGCCGAAGATTGGATTATTACTCGAGAAAAATAATATTATACACAAAGAGAAGAAGGCGCAAATTGGGGAGGGGAGTGGGAGATAAGGACTATGGGTGTTTGAAAGGAACGAAGGAGTTAACCACAGCAAAGCATCCGCCATGTTTAACCACCCACAGGTCAAGTCGAAAAAAATTGCAGTAACAAATCTGGACAAAGACGAGTTTTTGTTCGATGTTCTTGTTTTGTTTGTTTGTTTAATCGTTTGTTTTGTTGTTTTGTTGTTTTGTTGTTTTTGCTTGGTTTTTTCTATGCTTTTTTTTGGGTTAGTTTATTTAAGGGATTCTGGTGAGAAAATGTAAAAAGAAGTAGAAAGAATACCAGTTTGACTTGAATTAAAGATTGTACTCTTCGTCTCGCTTGCACCCCCTCTACCCCTTTTTTCCCTTGCAAAAAAATTTTTTTTTTAAAGAGAAAAGAAAAAATTAAATCCAAATCAAACAAAAATCAGAAACACTAACAACACCCCCCGACCCCCTTAAAAAAATAAAAACACGTGAATTCAAACCTCACACTCGGAAGGTGCTTACTTGAATATCACCGTCTTTCTTCTGACATTAAAATTGGTCTCTTTAAAGGACAAGCGGGCTAACCCAGATTTCGGGGGTTTCCAGAAATCTTGAGCTACTCCAAAAGTGGATGTTTCCCTGCCTATAGGAGAAGTTTGGTTTCATTGGTGTGCATATTTGTTTGGTTATAGAGAAAACTCTCCTTGCTAAAAAGCGACCAATTTGTGACTGGACGCTGAGTAGGCGCTCGTCAATTTTTGGGCATATACAGTTATTGGAATAATCTGCAAGCTTGTTCATTTGTCTTGTTTGCGACAACAAAAATACTCATGTATCTGGAATAGAAGTTGAGACATGTGCGATTGAAGGAGGTTAGAGTCGCCTGGTTTCAGAGGAAAAACTAGCGGGAAAATGGCCGCCGAAGTTTGGTAACTTCCATAGCTTTAGAGTCCTTGGAAACTGCAAATTAAAATCAACGTTATTTGTACCCTTAATCAACGTTTTTCAATTAAATCTACTCAGAAATGTGTTGGGTTTTTGTTGCTTTGTTGTTGTTGTTGATTTTTTGTTTTGTTTTAGT
>NW_004798120.1:73128-74658 GCF_000002075.1 Aplysia californica | reverse complement strand
CACACACACACACACACACACACACACACAAATACATGCACACAGTAATAATTGGTCTTCTTCTCAGGGCAATTCGTAGGAAATGTGATGTCCCATGCTCTTCGAAACAGACACAACATCAGGTGCTGAAGGCCAATGGTTCATCCAGGCTCAAAATTTAATTGAAGAGAATGAACATCAATGAAAAGAGAAGTGAAATGACATACGTTTCAAGACCCATATCGGCACTGTTAGGTTATGTAAGAAGTGGGACCTCCGACTTTAACCCTATCCGTACCGGTACGTCGTGTTTTACTATCGTATCCACACGACGTTGGGAACTCTGTGCCACTACTTCCTCAATAGGAACTTTACTCGTTAATCCGATCCGTACGCTTTGCCCAGCAATCAGTCAAAATGATTTTTTGAGAAATACTGAAAGTTTCAAAGAGATCTTCGCGCTAGAAGTATTCTAAAATGTGAAGAATACAACCCGGGGGTACAAAATGACCCCCAGGGCGTACGAATAGGGTTAACATCCGCTCCGAAAGGACCGAGCCAAAATATTATTAGAAATTCGTGTCTTTCTCAAGAACAAAACATCAGACCGAGCAGCATGGGAGTCGAACTCCCAACCCGCACTGTCACGATTACGGGTCCTGTAGCCTAACCACGGGCTACCGACGCCACAATCATCATTAGAGAACCAAGTGTTACAAAACTTTATTTTCGAAAACAGCAGTTGGAAGGAGGGAGAGAGTGCTGCCGAATATTGCATCCACACTTTGGACACTTTGGGCACGGGCAAACAACACAGAAAATTGCGCGTGGCAACTGACAATACAGGGAAAAAACGACAGTAGTCACAAACTGAATATCGTGAGGGTACCAATTTTGGAAACTTGTTGACTCATAACTGTATATCTGTTCAACTGTAGGTTGATTGTTGTAGTTAGATTTCCCATTCAATAACACTTAACAATAAACCACCAGATCTAGTCCTATCAAACCCCTACCATCCATATCTTCCCTTCTTCTTTTTTGTGTTTTAGGGTATTAGGCCGGGCGGATATCCTCATTAAATTAAGTCGGAAAAGCCGTAAGTTATTGACCCCTGGTCTGCAACGATAATCCGCCTTGCCGGTAGTACGCTTGATTGACCACGGTCCAACTGTGCTGTGCCAAGTGGACAGAAGCCGGCAATAATTATAATATTATTTAGTAAGGTTTAGCCTTCGCAAAAGCACAAGTCATGAGCGCCAATGGGTGGATGTCAGCACAGAAGTCCAAATGGGGCTTACCCTGCTCACGACCTCTCTAGCTTCAACAACACAAAATCTGCTTCGACAATCAAGGCACCCGGAAGTAGCAGTTCACAAGAGAGTGACAAACATACAAAAGAAGTAGCCTACCTAAATGAAGAATGGCGAGGATGAGGAAAGAAAAAGCAGCAGTTCCACCTATGTTGTTCCGACAGAGTACGAGCATGACATTGATAAATCAGCCCATTTACAATTCTACTATGAATATAAACATGTAAATAACCCCCCC
>NW_004798120.1:70376-72233 GCF_000002075.1 Aplysia californica | reverse complement strand
GTTTGTTTATTTGTTTGTTTGTTTGTGAGATTCTCACGTATGTGTGTGTTTGCGTGCGTGCGTGCGTGCGTGCGTGCGTGTGTGTGTGTGTTTTAGTCTAGTTTTAGTAGAGGTTTTACGGCGTTCGCAACTGCATAAGGTCATATGAGCGCCAGAGGATTAGAGGTGTTACAAGAGAGTAACAAACATAAAAAAGAAGGAAGGGAGATAAGGATTATAGATGTTCGATAGGAAAGAAGGAGCAAAACCACACCAGAGCACCCGCCAACCACCCACGTATGTGTGTGTGTGTGTGTGTGTGTGTGTGTGTGTGTGTGTGTGTGTGTGTGTGTGTGTGTGTGTGTGTGTGTGTTTAGAACCGGGGAACAGACGGCAGAAGAACGCAGCAGACGGAAGGGCAGAGTCACGACCTGCCTCTAGTCTAAGCGAAGGAGAAAGATGTAACCAGTGCGGAAGCAGGGAAGGAATGCCCGAAGCATCCGAAAAGACGCAAGCTGACGCAACAGAGATCAGAATGCGGTGCACTTCCTCATACTAGTCATACTCACTGTGGGTGGTAGGCGGGTTCTCTGGTGTTGTTGGCTCAAGGAGCTTTTAAAAGCTTACTGTACACCTCCTTGGGTCGGCTTCCTCTTTTCTATCAAACATCTATCGTCCTTATCTCCCCTTCTTCTTTTTTATGTTTGTTACTCTCTCTTGTAACCCCTCTAATCTTCTGGCGCTCATAATATGACCTTATGCAGTTGTGAGCGCCGTAAAACCTCTACTAAAACTAACATCATGCTCACTGCAACTGGCATTTTCAGTCTGCATTGGCCATATCCTAGCCAAGGCCGTATCCCTTCCTTTCTGTTCTTTTCTTACGTATGTGTTTTTACACCACCATTGACACAATTTAGATCATTTAGGAGGCGGGCTTCAGCCTTGTCTCTCAAGGTCAATCCAGGCTCAGAGGGATAAAACATTCCATTAGAAAGACCAAAATACTCAATTAAAATTGGTCGCTTTCAAGGACAAGTGGGCTGACCCAGATTTCAGGCGTTTCCAGAAATGTTGACCTACACCAAAAGTGGTCATTGCCCTGCCTATAGAAAATGTTTAGTTTCATTTGTGTGTATATCTGTTTGGTTATAAAGAAAACTCTGCTTGCGCTTTTAAAGAAACGGAACAAGTCAAAAAACTATATATTCGATTTTCTCAAAACAGCATTTTTCAGGATATCCTCCCTTGCGCTTAAAAGCGACCAATTCTCCCCACTCTGGAACCGAACTTGGGTCTCCCTCGAGCGACAGAGAGAAGCGCCCGACGCCGCTACACTTTTGGCGTTGGTGGCCTAGTGGTTAGACTACCGGACTTGTAATCGTGAGATTGCAGGTTCTGGGTTCGAGCCTCAGCTCGGACCGACCGATTCACTCGATTTTTCCACCTGGTTCGGTCCTTTCGGAGATGGACGTTAAACTCGGGTGCCCCGCCCCTTAAATAACCTCACAGTGTTGATAGGGGCGTTTTAAACCTATACCATTTCACCAGTTCTTTCGCCGCTACACCACTACCGCTGGTTGGCGGAATTCTAAACATCTTCACAGGGCAAAAACGATTAGCCAAAACACGCACGAGGGGCTCTCGTTCGTGGCCTATAGGTTAAAGTGTTCGCCTCTCATTCAGTGGTGGGCCCCAGGTTCGAATACAGATAGCGACAGAAAATGTTTTTCTCCAAAATGTTCTCCTTTCACATCTTTTCCTGCTCTCTAACAATGTTCTCGTATCCACTTTCTGCTTCCCCTCCCCCCACCTCCTTTGTCACATTCTCTGGGTTCCTGACTCTCTCTCTCTCTCTCTCTCTCTCTCTCTCTCTCT
>NW_004798120.1:62995-69513 GCF_000002075.1 Aplysia californica | reverse complement strand
GTGTGTGTGTGTGTGTGTGTACGTGTGTGTGTGTGTACGTGTGTATATATAAGTGCTAAGAGTGGACAATGCAGACTCCAAACATCAAAGTGAGTACTGTTTTAAATGTAAAAGCAACTAACGACCTCAAACAATAGCGAGTCAACAACACGTGAATCTCCGAGCCAGAGAATACACTCCAAGGAATCAAAGTACAAAAATGCATTGTGGTTTCTCTTTTCCTTTAAAATGTTGTATCCTGAAGCAAGTCAGCTCTGTACAACATTGTATCAAGAAACACGCATGTGATTTTTTCTTAAGCATAAAGAAAGCGTTTTTTTTTTTTTAAAGATTCCATAAAGGTTTGCTTGTTTGGAGGAACAAAATCCCAAAGACGACATGCCCTTGAACAGTGGGGTTTTTGTCATAATCGTGAGATTGCAGGTTCGGTGATTTGAGCCTCAGCTCGGTCCGACGTTGTGTCCCTGGGAAAGGCATTTTACACAAATTTCCCACTTGGCTCGGTCCTTTCGGAGATGGACGTTAAACTTGGAGGTCCTGCCTGTTTAATAACCTAACAGTGCTGATAGGGGCGTTTTAAACCTATGCCATTTTCGTTTGTTTGGGCGGGGGTGGGAGGTTGCTTGCTTGCTTGTCTGTTTGTCTGTTTGTCTGTTTGTTTGTTTGTTTGTTTGTTACCCCTATGTTGCTCCGGCACAGTATGAGCATGACATTGATAAATCAGCCCACAGCCCATTTACAATAATTCTACTGTGCATAAGAACATGTTATGATACTATCCCCCCTTTGGGAATAACATAAAGACAATTCAGTTAGTAGCACTGCCCTGGTTGGAAAGGGGGGGGGGGGCAAGGGACAAATGCAGTTCCTGGGAAACTTGACTCGACATAAAGGCCTTGAACAACAGCTTGCTTTCATTGGAACAATAGAAGGCAAACAAGGCAAAGTAAGACTAGGGGCAACTTACTTTAAGAACCTAAACAAATCGGAGACGGATTATGACCAGCACAATATATAACATATATATATATATATATATTATATATTATATATATATATATATATATATATATATAATTTTGGGCCATAAATGGGAAACTATTATCGCTGATATCTGTTTCAGGTACGCCGTATCATGATGGTAGTATCTATGACTATGTATTACATTATTATTTCTGAAAGTTCGTCACTTTGGTCCTGGTCGCCTAGAACTTCCAAACCACTTAACTTTCGCATTTGAAAAAATAAGCAGTGTTGCAGAATCATTTAAAGGGTGCACAGTTGTATTAAGGAGTGTGAAGTCACAGCAGTTTAATTTTTCTTTAGTTTCGTTTAGATCTACTCTTGCGAAAGTCTGTCTGCTAAGATGCCATTGTAAACAAGTGAGGCTTCCATTCACAAGAAGTGCTCACTGATTCCACAATGACATGACGATAGATTCTTTTGAGTCCGTTCATCGAACGGGTACCCAGCTAGTTTCTTAATAAAACGCAAAATTTGCCCAGGACCGCTCCGCCCTGCTCGACACACGCTATAATTATGCGGCACGACATGTTGGAATTAGGCGCTCGTCAATGTTTGGGCATGTTATTAGAATTATCTTAAAGCTAGTTCATTTGCCTTGATTTTGACGGAAAAAAGTAAATCCAACTTGAATAGAAGTAAAAATATACGTGATTGAAAGAGGTAGGGTCATCTGGTGGAGCAAGTAAAATTAGCCAGTAAATTATCCCCAAAGTTTGATGATTTCCAAAGTTTAAAAGTGTCCTTGGAAACAGCATATTTACATTTTTTTGTGTGTGCCTTGGATCAACGTTTTTCTACACATAAAAAAGGATATGCGTTTTTCAAATGGACAAAAAGGTGTCGAGCCAAAGAAATAAAGGAATACCGTGAAAAATTGCCAAACGGCCGGGGAAAAATACCGTTTTCTACGATTTCATTCTTTTGACGAGTGCCTGATTTCACCACAAGGCCACACATATCAGCGCATTCTAAACTCGTTATTCTCAGTCAAGGATTACATGTATTTAAAAAACAAACTGTTCCAGAATAGAACGAGTATAGCAGTGCTTGCCAACTTGAGAGATTTCCTCCACTGGTGAACGATCTGATCATTTTGGCGGGTGGTGGGGATCACCCGGGCAGTGGTAAGCATGATTTAACTCTTTAACCCTATTCGTACGACGTGTTTTTGTTTTAGTAGAGGTTTTACGGCGCTCGCAACTGCATAAGGTCATATGAGCGCCAGAAGATTATATATGTGTTACAAGAGAGTAACAAACATGAAAAAGAAGGAGGGGAGATAAGGGCGATAGATGTTTGATAGGAAAGAAGGAGCAAACCACACCAGAGCACCCGCCAACCACCCACACGTCGTGTTTAACTGTCGTATCCACATGACGTGGGGAGCTCCGTGCCACCACTTTCCACGGAGAACATTTACTCGTTAATCCAATCCGTACGCTTTGCATAGCAGTCCGTCAAAATGGTTTTTTTGGGAGAAATATTGAAAGTTTCAAAGAGATCTTCGTACTAAAAGTATTCTAAAATGTGAAGAATACAACCCCGCGGGTACAAAATGGCCCCAGGGCGTACGGATAGGGTTCAGGACGGGGTGCCCAATTTGGGAATCGGGACGGGTCGGGTCGGTTTGCTAGCCAGACAGAGGGCTCAATGCAGCTATCGTGGCACAAACCGATCGCGCCAGACTCGATCGTCGCCTCAAAAACAAACACATTTCTTTTCTGGTGACGAGTGGGGCGATCGCCCCCGACCCGATCCGACCCGACCCGACCCGACCCGACCCGCAATGAGCACCCCGTATAAGGACATAACGGACACACATGTCCGACCAGCTAACCAAAGACCATAATGCGCACATTTCAAACCATCATACCCAAATCAGAAACACAAACTGCACTGTGTGGGCTCTTTCTTGTGGTCTAGGGGTTATAAAGGTGTTCGCCTCTCATTCAATAGGTTCCGGGTTCGAATTCGAATAGCGAGGGAATATGTTTTTCTCTAAAAAAAAATAAAAAAATGTTAAAGTATCTCCTTTCACATCACTTCCTGCTCTATAACAACTTTTTGTCGTCTGCTTTCGTTTCCACTTTCTTCCCCAACCCCTTCACCTCCTTTGCCCCCTCCTCTGGCTCTTGACTCTTTCTGCAGCCTTTCTACTGTTACTCCTTTGCTCCTTCTTACTGCTGTCTTTCAGCCACACCCCTGATCTTATGACAGGATAAATCTACACCTAGCCTTCTAGAAGGTCCCGTGTGCAAGTTGTGCACGATCAAGATCACTTGGTGGTCCTAAATCGATAAGAGTAGGCTTCGGCCGCCACTCCAGCAAAATTCAAAATTTCCTACCAATTGAAAACGTTTAATGTGTCCCGCGCGCTCTTATGACCTAATGTAGTTGCCAGCGCCGTAAAACACTTACCAACAACACCCCCCAAATAATGCTTTGTTAATATTCAGGGCATAAAATGTTGTTGCCTACCCTTAATTTTAAGTTTCAGATGACGAAAACAGAATTAATCGGTGGGAAAAAAGAAGTTATGTTTCTTTTTTAAAGGACCCCAGGGTGTGTTTTCAAGGATTGTTGAGTCACGGAAACTGCGTCTGCAATGAGTTAATGCTTCGCTTGGATACGCGAAGGTGGACGGTGCAAGATCTTTAGCCTCTTAATTAAACGTACCAAACATAAGCACTGGCTTAAAATATTAAAACATTGGCAAGGATTGGAGTAGAGATCACGCTTCAGAGACCATTGGTAGTGGCACGTGGATCAGCGATTCCATTCAAGTCACCCGGGTATGAAGAACAACGTCCTCTCGTGTGGTAGAACGTATTACAGGCGGTGCCCAATGGCAGGGTCTGTTCGGTTCGGTTCGGTTCGGTTGACTCACGATCCTGAAAACAATTCAAATGCGTTTTTTTTTTTTGGTGATTTAGCTTTAGTAAGTGTTTTACGGCACTTGCAGCACAATAAGGTAAATATAAGTGCCGAGGCTTAGAGGTGTTACAAGAGAGTAACAGAAATAAAAGAGAAGGGGAGATAAAAACGATAGATGTTTCATAGGGAAGAAGAAACAAACCACACCTGAGCACTCGCCAACCACCCACGGGTTGTTTTTTTTTTTTTTTTTTTTTTTTTGGTGGGAGAAAACTCGTGGGGCCAGCGGACAACAGGAGATCTTCAGAGGAAGAGCCTCCAACAAGCAAGTGTTTCGGCCCTAACTTCCTGACACTCTGAGCGTGGCCTACGTTATCACGAAGGCCACGCTCTGAGGGGGACGGGCCACACTCAGGTCATGATTCCCAGGTGCTCTCCTGTTGTTTTTTTCCTTGAAACTGATCGAGGATCGAACCCTCGAGGTTTGGGGAACCCCCTGGTCTTCAGTCCGTAAATACTCGTGCAATGCATTTTGGATTGCCGTGACGTCATGCACGAAGATATTTTTTAAAAACTTATTTTAAGAATAAGTCACCGTCGGAATTCGTTTGAATAGCGCCATGATGGTAGCGTTTGCCTCTCCATGAAGGAAGATTTGGATAGCCCTGACTAAATCCGAAAGACGGATCCAATAATGCCGATGGGCACCGCCTATAACAATGGTGCAACTTTGTCCGTACCAATATTGTAGGCCTATTACACACATGTATACTGGCAACAAGAAATAGCAAGGCTAATGTTATGTCTTCGTTCCAGTTGTCGGCCGGAACTTGACAGGAGTGACGAGCGGTCAACTCGCTTCGGTGGCTTCACACCGAGGTCTATGATTGAACTGCAAGGTTGACCTCGCCTAAGACAAGTTAGCCCAACTAAGCCACGAGGTGAAAACGGATTTTTAATCTATCTTACTTGAACTCAGCAAATGCACCCAGCAAGGTCACCGGCAGTTCACGGGTTTTTTCCCCCTCACTTGAACATTTCATATAATAATGACATGTCTAATGTCAGCGACTAGCACACGTTCTGTAAACCCAGTCTGAAAGACAAGAAGGGTCCTAATTATGAAATGGGTTTTGAAAAAAAAAAAGTAAACTTTAGCCTTCCATTCGAAATTTACTTGACCAAGTGCGCACTCCAGGGTCTCCACTCTCTGTGAGCCTCATTGGGATCGCCGTGACGTCATGGGCAAAGACAAGTTTAACTTATGTTAAGAAAGGGGGATCGGGTAATGGTGAGTATACACTTGACTGTACACAGGACCTCTGCTTTGCGTCATCAAATTGGACAAGTCTATTACGACCTATCCCATTCGCTGATTCCGCGTGCTCGAGTCACAAACAAAAGATTTGCCCCACGAATGCGTTGTTGGCCTAGCCCTCTGATGGCCTGCTTTTAATAAAACTGGATCAGATCGGAACTACAAAAACACCAAAGACTTCTGGAAATGGAGTGGTTTTATTAAACATTGCCAAAATGGTAGCTTTTGCTCTTCCAAAGAAAAATGTGGCCGCTTCAATGGACAAGTGGTATAAGAGGTTTTACGCCCCTATATCCACACAGTTGGCTTATTTAAGAGACGGGACCTCCGACTTTAACGTCAATCTCCGAAAACACTTAACCAAGTGGGAAATTCGCGTTAAGTGCCTTTCCAAAGGACACAACGTCACACCGATCTGAGGCTCGAACCCCCCCCCCCCCCCAAACCCGCAATCTCACGATTACAAGTCCGGCAGCCTAACCCACTAAGGCTCCAATACCACTAATGTGGCCGCCTTCAAATGTATCAAAACATATGTGTGAGGCAGCGTGGTGGAATCAGGCTCTCGTCAAAATAATCGAAGTGAAGAAACTTGCATTTTTCCGCAGGTTTGAGAATTTTTATCAAATTTTTGTTTTTTTGGGTCAACACCTTTCATGCCCATTAAAGAACTAATTTCTGCGTGGATTTTTCTTTAAAAAAACGTTGATTAAAGGCATTTTTAAAAATGTAAATTTTCTGTTTCCACAGACTCTTCCGTTAAGGAAATGACTTGTCTTTGGCAGCCATTATCTCACTAATTTTACCTCTAAAAACAGGTAACCCCACCTCCTTCATTCGCAAATATCTCGACTTGTATTCAGGATAAATGGATATTTTTTTCATCCAAATAAAGACAAGTGAACAAGTTTTAAGATGATGCCAATAACTCTACATGCACAAAAATTGACGAGAGCCTGATTCCACCACGCTGCCTCACATATTATATTCAAAAGAGATTTAACGTAAGTATCTTTATTAATGGGCACTGGGTATGAGGTTGCAAATGATGCGGAGACAGAAACAGTTGTATAAAAAACAGTAACAATTTTTTCAACCGTTTTGAGATGATCTCAAATGATTTTTTTTTTCGGTCTAACAGAAGAGACAAATGCAGTTCCTGTGATACTGCTGTCGACTTATAAACATTTTGTCCTCACTGGAAAAGCAGAAAGCAAAAGCGGCAGAGACAGACCAGGATTAACTTACTTAGAAAACGTGCTCAGATGATGATGGGTGATCGGGAAAGGGGGGGGGGGGA
>NW_004798120.1:59665-61681 GCF_000002075.1 Aplysia californica | reverse complement strand
GTCATTCACTTTTTAGCAAAACACAAAACTGTGACAACTTCTTCCCTTTTTACAACCACACACGCACACAAACACGCACGTGGGCACACACATACACATACACACATGAGCGCGCACACACAAAAACATTCAAACAAACACAAAAGAACAGAACATATTCTATAGCTCTGCAATAACTTAAAAGAAACGAAGAATCCTTCTTGGAAGGAAAGAACATTAAAAATACACATGTAATTCATAGCAAGTTTCTTTTCTTGATTTTTTTTTTTTTAAACATTTTTCTTTAGAGCACGTTTTTTTCCCGTGAATCAGATAAAATAAGAATCCGAAAAGAACCAATCTTGATTGGCCTATTTAAGTGATAAATCAGAGAGATAAACAGAGTCAATAATAGGCTGAGGGGTGCAACTGCTAAAAGGGGGAGGTTCTGACCTTAATGGTTTCGAGATCGAAGTAAACATTGCAAGAGAAAATCAATACAATTAGAGGTAGTTTCCAACCAGACCTGAAACAATAGCCTGCAAAGCCAAGCCTTTTGAAAAAGTATAACAGCAAGCATTGACAGGGAAGGTGGCGGGGTGGTGGTTGGGTGGGTTGGGAGGTGAGGGAGAGGTTGGGTGGATTCTGCGTTATTCAAGGTGACTTGTGTTAAGCTGTTAAGTCATTTCGGTGGAGATTCGTATTCGGTTTTGTGGATGAGCGGGTGAGGGTGTGTGTGTGTATGTGTGTGTGTGTGTGTGTGTGTGTGTGTGTGTGTGTGTGTGTGTGTGTGTGTTTTGGTTTTTGTTTATTTTTTGTCGGGTTTCTTTGTTTGTTTATTTTCTCTTCGTTTATTTAGGTAATTGGATTCATTTCGGTGCAAAAAACGAGGGGTGCGTGTTTTATTGCTCCCGCCCTAGGCTTTCTCACCCTTTCTTTCACTGTCAGTGTCTGTTGAAGTCGTTCTCTCATTCTCAGTAGACTACTTTGTTAAATTAGGCCCAACGTTTCAGAATGGTAGCAGAATGGATATAGATCTATACGAGTACAGGTATTCGAGGTAAATTGATTTCAGGTCAGACATTGCCTTGTAAAACTTTTTGGCCTACTATTCTGATGTGGTCACTGACTTGGATCTGAGATTGGAAAGGACGGGGAGGAGGGGGGGGGAGTTGTTTAGAACAAGCAGTTTCATCGCACAAAAGAAGGGAAGAGAAACAGAAGGTATTAGTTAACTTCCTCAGGTATCGTGGCACATTTTTTTTTCTTTTGTATCCGTTTTACAAATGTTTCGACTTTATCCGTCGCAAATAAATATTTTTATAATTGGATGTTTTTATTTTTAAAATTAGAACTATAGTCTATGAGCAAGATAGATCTTGTCCAAAACAAAAAAAACATCTTTTTTTTATTTATTTTTTTTGGTTGTTGTTTTGTTTTGTTTTTTTGTAGATAACTTTTGACAGCCTCTATGCCGATTTTTTATCAAACTTTTACCAATAATCGTGTATCAATGTGTCTTAATTATTTGAGGAAATGATGCTGACCCAAGTATTAAAAACCAGGGGGTTTTTTCTCTTTGTCTTTGTTGTTTAAAAAAATAACGTATTGAGTAGAAAAGTGTGACAACTTACAGTTTTACTCCTAACATCATGTCTGATAGTGAGACAACTACAGTTTTACTCCTAACATCATGTCTGATAGTGAGATAACTTACAGTTTTACTCATAACATCATGTCTGATAGTGAGATAACTTACAGTTTTACTCATAACATCATGTCTGATAGTGAGACAACTTACAGTTTTACTCATAACATCATGTCTGATAGTGAGACAACTTACAGTTTTACTCATCATAACATCATGTCTGATAGTGAGACAACTTACAGTTTTACTCATTCATAACATCATGTCTGATAGTGAGACAACTTACAGTTTTACTCATCATAACATCATGTCTGATAGTGAGACAACTTACAGTTTTACTCATTCATAACATCATGTCTGATAGTGAGACAACTTACAGTTTTACTCAT
>NW_004798120.1:58203-59565 GCF_000002075.1 Aplysia californica | reverse complement strand
GGGTTCTCCATGAAGGGGCAAACGCTACCCTCATCGTGACACAATTCGACCGAATTCGATCACGATCTTCAAAAACAAACATGTTTGTTGTTCAAGGTCGTGAGTCAAACGACCGGATGTGTACAGGCGAGCGAGCGGAATGCGGAGAAAGAACGTGTCGATTTGGAGAAACTGGCACTGATAGATCGAGAAAACAATCCACATTTCCCATGTCTGTAGGATTCAAGAACCCTTTTCGATATGCGGCAGTCGCTACTTGGATCTGTTGTATGACGGAGGTTATGGCTGTATGTTTTGCGTTCAACAATATCGTGCGCTGGACAAAGTTTTCTATTCCGCTCAAATTTGACACAAGGGAAGGGTTTATTCGTAGTGTACACTGAAGCCGCCATTAAACGACCCGGTCCGATCCCATCCGATCTACTTCGGGCACCCTGTATAAAGTGCAGTATCACAAGCAACGAACAACGCGGGAGCCCATGAACAAGGAAGGGAGATAAGGAGAGGTCGTGCGATTGCCACGGGCAGTGTGAGTATGTAGCGACAACACTGACACACAAGTGCGTGGAGCAATCGAGCCAGCAGCTGCCATTTTTATTATAATAATGCGGTTGCCCTTTTTGCCAGTTTTGTTTTTTAATGTTTTGGGGTTGTTGTTTTTTAAATTGAATATCGGCCTCACTCCGAGGTCACACTGCAGGCTACTTCATTCCCCCCATTGATTACGCAGAACTCTTACTGTTTCAAATGTTTTACTTACATGTAAGGGCAAACCCGTGCTGAAAGGGATACAACGTCCCAACAAAAAGACCAAGTTACTAAAAAATTCTCCCCACGCGGGAATCGAACTCAGGCCTTCTGCATGCGATGATGAGACGTCTGGCCGCTACACCACAGACGCCGGTACTCTACCCTACAATTCAGTTTTAGTAAGAGTTTTGCGGCACTTGCAACACAATAAGGTCATATAAATGTGTCGCAGAATACAGGTGTTACAAGGGAGTACAAACACAAAAAGGGCAGATGTGGACAATATATGTTTACTAGGAAAGAAGAGGAGATGACCACATCTGAGCACCTGCCAACCACCCGCACTTTACCCTACAAAATAAAAAGTTGCTGCAAAGTGGTAAAAGAGGTGCTGACGGCTCATGATGGTGGAAAATGGAGGAGAGGGAGGGAGGGGGGTGAAAGAGGAATGGTATTAGTCGAGTTGTTGCTTTTGAGCGATCCACGACCAATACGGCAACAACTCTCCAGAAAAAAAGATAAGGACTATATCAAAATCGAACAAAGCAGGAGGGGCAGGCTAAGTCACAGAACACGCTGACCAAAAACAAAGAGAGAGAGAGAGAGAGAGAG
>NW_004798120.1:56902-58103 GCF_000002075.1 Aplysia californica | reverse complement strand
GATACCCCACCCCTGCTAGCGTGGGTAAGGGAAAAAATATTGACCCGTAAGGGAAAAAATATTGACCCCTAAAACACACACACAAAAACTGTAACCTAGAAAAAAAAAATCACACACACACACACACACACATACACCTGCTCGCAAAGCTGTGGGTAGCCGAGTAAAAAGAAAAGGCAAAGTTTTCACCTTACCTGATAGATGGACTGCTGAGAAATGTAGTCAGTAGTGAAGAAACTCGCGGTCCGTTCTGATTTGGATGGCGTGTGATGCTCGCAAGTTAGTGATCGGAACGTCGGGATCTGTGAGAAAGGCAAAGGTAACACCAACCCTGTGCACTATTTTAACACAACACAACACCGAAAACTGCGTCTTCCACCCAAACCTCAATTCGAAAAATCCCAAAAAGCCGCCGCTCTTTCTCCAATCACCGAGAAATTTAATAATGACCTACAAAGGTTGAGTTGAGAATAGAAGAATTTAAATTGATTAATCTACCAACTCGACGCTCTCTTTTGAAGCAGTTTCTGTCCTCCCTCTCACGCTGCGGGGCGGAGTGTGAGGGAGTAGAGTGTTGCGCGCAGTCGTTTTGAACTCGGCCTACAGGCACAGGGATCTACGACCTCAGTTGTTCACTCGGTGCAGCGCGCTTGCAAAATTGACCGACTTTCAGGGAATACAACAGACCAATAACAATCAATGCACAACAGGGCGTGAGTTAGGCCTAATACATTCCCCCTTTTGTGCACGGACACACGCAGCACAGGGGTAAACACCACACACGCACACACGCGTGCACACTCTGACACACACACACAGGCATACACACCTACACACCCACACACACACACATACACACACACGCGCGCGCGCGCGCACACACACACGTTCGATATGGTCACTAACGGTGAGAAAACAGGCCGAAGATGAGAGATATCAAGGGTATCACTAACAGCTGCACAACTGTTACTGCAAAACAATTTTAGAACCGTCGAAAACTGCACGAAAACCACAAAGACGCCCGGCGTTCGTTTTGTGTTCAGGAGGCGTTCTCAGCAAGCGCATGGCGAAACAGTTATCTCCCTTCACCTTCGTTTGACGCGGGCTGATGATGAAATGTGTGCCACGGAAGATCCCATTCTGGAAAAGGTGGAGTCAAGATGCACCATTCTCTCTCTCTCTCTCTCTCTCTCTCTCTCTC
>NW_004798120.1:55171-56802 GCF_000002075.1 Aplysia californica | reverse complement strand
CTTTGCCCCCTCCTCTGGGCTCCTGACTCTTTCTGCAGCCTTTCTACCTCTACTCCTTGGCACCTTCTAACTGCTGTCTTTCAGTCACGCCCCCGATCTTCAGGTAGGAAAGATCTACACCTAGCCTTCTCGGACAAAGGCGAAAAATCTCCGAGGGCCCGTGTGCAAGTTGCGCACGTTAAAGATCCCTTGGTGGTCTAAAATCGATAAGAGCAGGCTTCGGCCGCCAGCCGGGCAAAATTCCAAATTTCCTACCAACTGAACCTATTAGGTGTGTCCCGCGCGCTCATATGACCTTATGCAGTTGCGAGCGCCGTAAAAACACTTACCAAAACAAACAAACAAGAACACCAGTCGTGCGTTCATTGGCGGCACGGCAACAGTCAGAGCAATGTAAACAAGTAACATTATGATACAGTACTCACTCACAAGCAATTACAGCTCCAAGACAACAAGACAGATTCTCGATAAAACAGATTTCACCTTCTGCATGCCACATGGAAGAGCCTAAACCTAAGTACCAACCATTACGCAGAACATTAACTATAGCGCCAATTCCCTTTGAAAGCACTGTAGTTTCAAGAAGGTGATTTGATTATGTGAGGGAGCCTGGCTAGGACAGATTGCAGTAATCCATGCCGTTACTGTGTTCGTATGGATAGGATAGCTGGGGGTGGGGTGTAAGTGTTTTACGGCACTTGCAACACAATAAGGTGCCGATGATTAGAGTAACAAACACAAAAAGAAGGAGAGGAGACAGAGACGATAGATATTTTATATAGGAAAGAAAGAGCAAACCACACCAGAGCACCCGGAAACCACCCACTAATATGGATAAACGGAGGCACATCGATACAAAAACAGACATGCAGTGCTGGGGAAAAAGCAAGACGGACACACAGAAACAACAAGAGGGAAGGAAAAGAAATAGGAAAGAAGGAGGAAAGAAGGAGCAAACCACACAAGAGCACCCTTCAACCACCCATTCGGCTGCTCAGTATAGCAAAAACAATCAAACCACCACACAACGATATTCCGATGCACTTACCTGTTCATCAACGAAGACGTGGAGGGATGAAACAAGCTATATCCAGTGCTGTGCAACAAGCCCACGATACGACGTAACCATCAGTTCAGGGAACTCTCACGAAAAGTCCAAGCTCAGTCCCTTTACCGAAGTTTCCACACTCGAATCACTCACAAACTGAAAGGAAATAGAAAAAATCCCATAAATATTCTTCTTCTTTTTTCTCTCTTTTCTTCATTTTTTTGGGGGGTTTTTTTGGTAAGTGTTTTACGGCGTTCGCAACTAATATTTTCAGTTGGCAGAAAATTTTGAATTTTGCCCGGGTGCCGGCCGAAGCCTACTTTTAACGATTTTGGACCACAAAGGGATCTTTAACGTGCACTACTTGCACACGGGACCTCCAAGATTTTTCGCCCTTGTCCGAAAAGGCCAGGTGTATATCTTTCCTACCAGAAGATCAGGGGTGTGGCTGAAAGACAGCAGTAAGAAGGAGCCAAGGAGACGGAGAAGCAGTGGACAGGCTGCAGAAATAGTCAAGAGCCCAGATCTGGGGAGGGGGCAAAGGAGGTGAGGGGGTAGGGGCAGAAAGTGGAGACAAAGCAGA
>NW_004798120.1:54055-55071 GCF_000002075.1 Aplysia californica | reverse complement strand
AGGAGGGAGTGAGTGAGAAGGGAGGTTGGGGATGTGTAAGGGAGGGGGTGGGGGTGGAGTGAGGGTAGACAGTTAGAGTTATAGAGGCTGGTTGGGTGGAGTCCTAGTTGGTTTGGGTGGTTCATGTTTAGACGTTTTTGGTCTGCATAGATTAAATTCTTTTCTTTTTTCTCTAGTAAAATTTATCTTTTGCTGCTGTTTAACTTTTTGCCCTTTCAAACTCATCAAACGGGACTTTCTCCCTCCCTATCTCTCTCTCTCTCTCTCTCTCTCTCTCTCTCTCTCTGTGGGTGGTTGGCGGGTGCTCTGTGGGTGGTCTGCTCCTTCTTTCCTATCTAACACACATTTCCCTTATCTCTCCTTATTTTTTGTGTAGGTTATTCTCTTTGTAAAAAAAAAGCCTATTCTTTCTCTCTCTCTCCCTCTCTCTTCCCATTCTCTCTCTCTTCCTCCCCCTCCCTCTCTCGGTTACACCGCCCTCGTCGTTTCCCACTTCTCTAGTTTGCAAATTTGATTTGAACAATCGGAGAAGATTGAAAAGTCTATTCAAAATCTTGGTCAGACAGGTTGCCGCCATTTCTGCCAATACAGCGAAATCGGGAGACGCATGCGTGTGTATGCCTGGGCAAGAATCGAACGTCCCCCTCCTTTCGTCAGAAATCTATAAATAGAGTCCTTCTAAACCCGTAACGGACCTGGCTATTGCGCGTTGCGTCAGTGACACGCGACGACATCCACGTAATCCTGTATCTGGCACTTCATCCGCCCCCCCCCTCCCTCCCCGACCACCATCCATCGTCTAAGCCACCCTGTGCGCTTTTCACACACCTTTTTGACACCCACTTCCGAGTCTAAGAGTAAGAGTCTCCTAACCGGGAATGTTAGAGTTACAGTGCGGGTGTTATCAAGAGTCCCTGTATATTGCTGTCAATTTCTAAAGAGTCTATTATCCAAGGATTATGGCGTTTGAACGAGTGTATACAAAGTACTTTACGTTGTTGTGTCCACCCCCCCCC
>NW_004798120.1:50839-53955 GCF_000002075.1 Aplysia californica | reverse complement strand
CCCCCTGTCTCTGTCTGTCTGGCTTTTCTTTATCTGTATCTTGTTTGCTTTTCTTTTTAAACATTAATTTTTCTCTGGTACTAAATGACAGTTATTGCGTTGGTATGGTACCATACTCTTTCCCCGAACGTAATCACTAATTTTGATTCTTTGCTTCCTGTGTGTCTTCATGTACGCATTGTATGTGTGAGCGCGTCGATGGAGGCATAGCCTCCTGCTCTGTCGTTTAAGGTAGTAAAGTTTAAGGCAATCTTCTAGATTTGTACTTTTTATGTCTCTAGCTGGATTCTGGTGATAAGGTAAGAGCACACTTGCTGGATTCAGATACTTTGGAAAAGGTAAAGGTTAAGTTTAATGAACCAAACCCATACCTGAACCCGAACCCATACCCTAATCCAGTGGGTGGTTGGCGGGTGCTCTGGTGTGGTTTGCTTCTTCTTTCCTATCAAACATCTATCGTCCTTATCTTCCCTTCATCTTTTTTATGTTTGTTACTCTCTTGTTACAGCTCTAATCTTCTGACGCTCATATGACCGTATGCAGTTGCGAGCGCCGAAAAACCCCTACTAAATTAAAAATGCCCAATCCCTAAACCCAATCCTAACCGTATCGAAACCCTTACCCGTACCTCATTATAAATAAATGTGAATTAAACGAGTAAAACTGGAAGATTGCTGAGTTTGCTTTGATAAACCATGATACAATGCTGAGGTTGCTATGACGAAGCTACATTAGTTCATCGATAGCTGTCTACATCGTTCTAGAGGAGAAGGTTTTGTGGAATATACATTGTGAAAACGGAGAGTCTGCAGGCCTCGTAGACATCAACCTTAGCGTCAGATGTGATGCTAGTTATGGGAAGGAGAACACCCCCACCTCCCGGCCAGCGCCAGCTTCAAACAGCGGGAAGATAAAAATTACAAGCTGTTTTTCTTTCTTTGCTGTCTTTCCGTTGTTTTGTTTTGTCTTGCTCGCTCCCAGCGAAGAATTTTTAATAGTATGGCGTCATGATGACCTTGACCCGGTTGTATTTAGCTGAAGAAGGGAAACTGTTGGTTCATATGTCCTTGACCCGGTTGTATTTAGCTGAAGAAGGGAAACTGTTGGTGTTGCTGTTGCATACACACGAACTGTGTGTACTAGATCTAGATTTTATGAAGATGTTTTCGGATGTTTTTTTTTTTAAAAGCTGTCTCGGCATGTATTATTGTTAGTCTTCGCTAGTGTGATCGTTTGTCTTCTCTAGTTTGACCGTTAGTCTTCGCTAGTTTGACCGTTAGTCTTCGCTAGTTTGACCGTTGGTCTTCGCTAGTTTGATCTTAAAAATTGTGCTGTTGTTGTTGTTGTTGTTGTTGTTTTGTTGTTGATGTTGTTGTTGTTGTTGTTGTTGTTGTTGGGCTGGTGGTTGGAGAATGTCACCATCAGGTCTCACTTCTTCACTTTCTCTCCGTTGTTTCTGTCTGTCTGTCTTACTTTTTCCCGCCACTAAATGACAATTAGTTGTTGTTGTTGTTGTTGTTGTTATTGTTGTTGTGTTTACGAGTTTGTCTTCACATTTATGCACTTAACATATTTTTGTGAGTGGTTGAAGGGCACCATTGGTATGTCCTACTTCATCTCTTTTCTTCTGTTGTATTTATCAGTTTATTCATTTGTTTTTCATGCGTCGAGTCCCTGTTTTCATGTAGACGTGCTTCTAATTACTCATACTGGACTCAGGGTATGATCTGTTTGCCTTGAGTACGAATATTAGAGTTTCCGTTACAAAGTCCAATACAACTGTTCCCCAAAAGCTATCGAGACATCATTTTATAAAAGTTTTTTTTTTTTTTAGTAGAGTTTTTACGGCGCTCGCAACTGCATAAGGTCATATGAGCGCCAAGGGGTGGATGTCAACAGAGACGTCCTTATTATAGGGAATCAAACTTACTCTGCTCACCTCTCTAGATTCAACAGCACAGAGCCTGCTTCGACTACCAAGGCACCCCTGAAATACCGACAATAGTAAGGATTACGAAAAAAAAGCAGCAGTTCCCTGTTGCAGATCAGGCGCAGTTATGAGCGTGACATTGACGAATCAGCCCATTTACAAATCTACTCTGCATAAAGAGAAATGTCCCCCCTTTGGGAATGGCCTAAAGACACTTCCGTCAGTGGCACCGCCCCGGGGGGTAAGACATTATTTTGATTTTGACTATATCTCTTTTCCTTCTTTTTTTTGTTGCATGTCACTCTTTTGTAATACCTCAAATCTTTGGCACTTAATGTGACCTAATTGTGTATCATATGTACCGTACAACTCTTACTACAACTTAAGAAAGGGGAACTTTCTGCTTGACTTGAGCACGAGTATTTGGAGATTCAGGTAATGATCACTATGCCTGTTTTCCCGACTCGACTGGAAAAGCATAATTGTAATGGTGCACAGAGCTAGGATGTGGCCGTCTGTCTGTACACAATCAACAAAAACCAATCGATCTGTTTATCTGGACAAAATCGAAACGCAAGAAAATACCCAGTTTACACAGATACACACATAAACACACACACACACACACACACACACACACACACACACACACACACACACACACACACAAACACACTCACATAGACATACAACACAGAAACATTATCATCTCTTTTTGCCTAAAACTTTAATATACCTGTTGTTGTTCAATGCAAATGCTCCGCTACAACGCAGTTAGTTGTAACTGTAACATTACTTTGATCTGGCTAATATTATTATGAGGTTTCCTTTTTACTAACCTAATTTTGAATACCCTTTATGGATCACGCGTACAGACAGCGCTCTTTTAGTTGGATCGGCGATGGAGTGACCGGTCACGGCGGGCCGGTCACCCAGAGGTCACTAACCCGCCCTCCCGCTACCTGACGTCGGTAGCCGGTGAAATGAATTTTTCAACACATGTTTTATCGTCTTAAACACACAAAAAATATCATACGGGAACACAAGTTTGTTCTTTAGAGAAAGCAACTAAACCTCTTTATTGGTATGAAATAGCAATACCATGGCTGCTCACGTTTTGGAGTTAGATGCTCTTAAAATGTATGTCTATTTATAGTTAGTCAAAACAACAAACACATATTGAATG
>NW_004798120.1:45243-49813 GCF_000002075.1 Aplysia californica | reverse complement strand
CCCCCGCCCTTTTGCACTACTAGTGTTGATAGAGACGGTAAATCTGTACCATTTCACCCTTTCATCTTGCATTAAGTGAACGTGTACTAACATCTTGAGCAAACCGGTGACATAAAAAGTTTTTGAAAAAGTAAGACGACGTAGTTTAAAAAATAAAAAATGTTAGACCATAATGAGTAACGAGCCGTGACCGTGAAGAAGCGAATGTTCTTGTGTCGGACTGCTCCTTTTCACCTAGAACTATTATGTTTGATTTGTCGGAACGCGGGATTTTATTCACTGGTTGACTGGTTTCTCCCAGAAGCGGGTCTGGTCTGTGTCCTGTGTAATGTTGGCAGTGTTGTGCTGCTGCAGTTTATCCGTTCTGTGGAGTTTCATTTTGCCACAGCTGCGTGTTCATATTTTTATTTATTCGTCTATGTTAGTCTCATGAGTTCTAGTGACAATAGCATTGACTGTGTTCTTTTTCTCCGCTCGAAAGAGAGAAGTGGGAGGTTTTGCTTTGTGCTTTGCATACACCTGATGTGTGAACGCTGTGCAGGGAGACAGGGTAGATCACTGACCTAAAAAGATGTAGTTTTAGGTCAGTGGGTCGATCACGTGTGATAGTTGTTGCTGAATTGTACAGCAGTTGGTTGCTGTTATCTGTTTGTTCTTAGTGTTGCTTCACTGAAGTGGTGGCATAGAGCAGCTCAAGGTTCTGCAGCGTGGAATGACGACATTTCCCAACAGTGTTGCACTGTCCACTCGCTTTGCTCACTTCACCGCCGTTTTGTGTTCTTATTCTCTCTCTGTGAACAAGTGTGATGATAATGTGGTCTTTTGTGACGAATTAGACTTTTCAATTTACGTTACTGCTGATTTTTGTCTCTAGCCCTCTCCTTGTCCTCAACATCGACAATGGCATCACGTCAAGTGGACTTGGAAGCGCTCAAGTCGCGTCTGTACCGCGTGGCGTGTGAGAAAATTGCGTCGGAAAGCGTGGCGCTGACGCGCGTGTCTCGCGCCTTGTGGGAAAACCCAGAGCTGGGCCTTCAGGAGAAGCAGGCTGAGCAACTCCTGTCTTCTTTTCTCCTGTCACGTGACTTTCCCGTCATACGTCACCATGTACTGCCCACTGCCTTCTTAGTCACACACCCTGACGACGCACAGGTGGTCAGCCGTGACGTCACAGATGGGGACAATGACGTTAGCAACGGTAGCGTTAGTGTTGGTTCATGTGTTGGCAATCTGGAGTCTTCTGGTATAACTGATGACGTCAGAGAGTCGGCTACACCAGCAAGCGATGACGTTAAGCACCAGGCAGTGGAAACCAGGAGCGAGTCACGCGACGTCTCTCACGTGGCGGTCTTCTGCGAATACGACGCCCTTCCGGACATTGGTCACGCGTGTGGACATAATCTGATCGCTGTCGTGGGACTGGCCACTGGTTTGGGCATCGCGGCGGCCATCGATGCGGCGTGGTGCGAAAATGTCACGCTCGGGAAGCTGAGTATTATTGGAAGCCCGGATGAAGAGAATACTTGCGGGAAAGTGAACTTGCTGAAGGCCGGCGTGTTGGAGGGCGTCGACTTTTCTCTGATGGCTCACCCTGCCATGTCGGATGACGCCACGCCCAACTTCAGCGGCTGTTATTCTTGCTTTGCCATCTTCAAGGGTACTGGTGGCTCGTCGATGAACGCGTGGTATGGCGGCGGCGGCGGGAACGCGCTTGACGCTGCGTGTCTAGCCTATCAAAGCGTGGCGTGTCTGAGACAACAGTTCCGCCCTGACTGGCGTTTTCACGCCACTTTCAAGAGCGGCGGAGTCCATCTGGAGCTGGTGCCTGAGCGTGTGGTTATAGAGATCTACTACCGAGCCAACCGGTTGGAGGAGTTGAGAGAGTTGGAGAGCAAAATCTTTGACGCGTTCCGTGGCGCCGCTACGGCCTGTGGGTGCTCTGTGGAGTATGAGATGCCATATCCCAAAATTGACCCCCTAATCAGCAATGATAGCCTCGTAGCGGTGTACACGAAACACGCGGCTGCGCTTGGCGTGAATCTGCCGCAGGCGTGGGGCGAACGTGACCCTGTGGGTTGTACGGATATGGGCAACGTGAGTCAGGTAGTCCCTAGCATCCATCCGGTCTTCGACATCGGCACAGACAGTGTGCTCCACACGCGGGATTTCGCCGCCGCCGCGGGCACCGCGACTGCTCTCGAGCGGAGTCTCCAGCAGGCAAAAGTGTTGGCCATGACGGCCATTGACGTGATGTTGACGCCGAGCGTAGTGCGCGCGTTGAGGGAGGACGCCAAACGGCTCCGGGAGAAAAATGTACAGTCCTGAATCAAGTTTTTAGTAAACATTTGTCACCTTTGGGCGCGCACACACTCACACACACACACACACACACACACACACACACACATACACACTCATCAACCGGTGTGTCTGAGCTTAGATGTTTATGTGTGCTGTTCCAACATTATCTATGCTATTCCACCATTACTGTCCTATTTCGCCACCATGTGTGTGCCATTCCGCCTCTTTATGTGTCCCTTTACCCCACTCTGTGTGTATTCTACCTTTACGTGTCCTATTCAACCACTATGTGTGTTATTCCATTTTATGTGTGCAATCCCACCATTATGTATGTTATTCCGCCTTGTGTGTTTTATTCCATCATTATGTGTGTTTGTGTTGTTCCTCCTTTATATGTCACATTCCACCTCTATGTGTACTTTCCCACCATGATGTGCACCAGCTACGTGTTTTCTGTGTGTCTCGGGGTGATGGCGACAGACCCATAATCGTGAGATTGCGGGTTCGGGGGTTGGAGCCTCAGCTTGGCCCGACGTTGTATCCTTCCTTGTGGATCGGTCCTTTCGAAGGTTGACGTTGAGCTCGGAGGTTCCTCCCCGTAAATAACCTAATGCGTGTTGACAGGGGCATTTAACGTATATAAGTCCACCATTTCATGTTTGTGTCCTGGTTGTCTCTTAGAATAAAATAAAGGCCAGTATGCCCTTAAAATTTTGTTCAAATTATCTTATGAAAGTTATCTTTCTGTGTGTGTAGTATGGAATTCTTTTGTTTCTTGCTTGGTGTCTGTCATTCGCACGATCAGTCATTCTTTCAGTTATTCGATTTCTTCCTTCCATCCTTTTCATTTTCCACTCACTCTGTAAGAGCCATTCTTTTCTTTTTGAGAATAATTATTTTCTTTCCGAAACGAATTCTTTCTTTCGTATTGTCTTCACTACTTTAACTCTTTCTGTTTCTTTGTCTCTTTCTCTCTTTGCCTCTCTCACCCCTGTCTGTCTGTCTGTCTGTCTGTCTGTCTGTCTGTCTGTCTGTCTGTCTGTCTGTCTCTTTTATCAGTGGGCTAGGAGTGTTTGGCTGGGGGTCTCTTGTGTTGTTTGCTACTTCTTTCCCACACTTTGCGAGCGCCGTAAAACCTTTACTAAAACTAACTAACTTTCCCACAATCACTCATCGTCCTTTCTTAAAATTATATTATGTCCTTCTTTTGTTTGTATGTTATACTTTTGTAACATCTCTAATCTTTGTCCCTTATGTGATTGGATTGTGTTTATGAGTGCCACAAACCCTTCCTAAAACTAAATCTAAAACGTAGTGGGGCAGTAAGCAGTTGGTCACTAAATCTTCTTCCTTCTTCTTCTCGATCGCATCACACTTGAAGTCCGGTATCTGTCATATATTGGGCCATCCTGCTCAGTTCATCTGTCGGTCTGTAAAGCTTCTACTGTAGTGTCAGTGGGTTTGGCCACGTTTCCTGTCTCAGGGCCCTGTGTGTCTTGCAGTTCTGAAGGATGTGCTCCACAGTTTGGTCCGCCTCTGCACTTTGGCATTTTGATGATTGTACTAGTTTAAACATAACAAATAAAGTTTTGGATTGGAACCCACAGGGTAAGAGATCAAGGGGAAGACCGCGTGGAACCTGGAGAAGAATCACAGAAATCGATGTACAGAAAAGTGGGAAGACATGGAATAATATGTAGAGGCTAGCCCAGGATAGAGAAAGGTGGAAGGTGTTTGTCCGTGGCCTATACCCTGGTGCAGGGTGAGAAAGGCAATGATGATGATGCTAGTTTAAAACATCTAAATGATGTGTACATGTTTGATGCTCCGTGAACTCGGTGCTGTTGGGAGGAAAGTGGCCTATGATCTCCGACAGTGTGCCACGGTGACGAAGTCTTTGCTGTGTGGAGATTGTATGAAGGTCGGACATAGGCGCTGCTCTCGAGACAGCTAGTGTTTTTGGGTGGGTTGTTGGCAGGTGCTCAGATATACCAAAAAAAAAAAAAAAAAAAAAAAAAAAAGGTGCTCAGATATGGTTGTGCTCTTTCTTTCCTATCAAACATCTATTGTCCTTATCTTCCCTTGTTCTTTCCTTTCTATGTTACTCTCTTGTAACACCTCTAGTCTTCGACACCTTATTGTGTTGCAATTGCCGTGAAGCTCTTACAAAAAAAGTCTCTCTCTCTCTCTCTCTCTCTCTCTCTCTCTCTCTCTCTCTCTCTCTATCTATCTATCTATCTATCTATCTATCTATCTATCTATCTATCTA
>NW_004798120.1:42078-43705 GCF_000002075.1 Aplysia californica | reverse complement strand
GTGTACTGTGTGCTGCACGGTGTGTTGGTGTGTTGTGAAATGTTTTTGGATTCTACTTATATAACCAGTCGAATCTGCTGAAGTCACGTCCTGCAGAGTGTGAACCTTCGTCTGTTGTTAGCTGAGTGGCAGACTGAGATGTCTGTTGTGTAATTCATCGACTGGTACAGATATTTATATCAACGATTGTTTTTACCGTGGTTGTTTGTCTTTGGGTATGGCGTCACTGGTATCCGACATCGAGGCGCTCAAGTCGCGACTGTACCGCGCGGCGTGTGAAAAAATCGCGTCGGAAAGCGTGGCGCTGACGCGCGTGTCTCGGGCCTTGTGGGAAAACCCGGAGCTGGGCCTTCAGGAGAAGCAGGCGGAGCAACTCCTGTCTTCTTTTCTCCTGTCACGTGACTTTCCCGTGAGACGTCACCACGTGATGCCTACGGCCTTCTTAGCCACATATCCTGGTGACGTATCAGCGGTGGACCATGATGTCAAGAATCCTCATGATGACGTTCCAATCAGTCGAGGTGACATTATAAGTGCCACCAGCTCCAGTGGGCTGCCGCACGTGGCTGTGTTCTGTGAGTACGACGCCTTACCGGAGATCGGCCACGCCTGTGGACATAACCTAATCGCTGTTGTGGGACTGGCCGCGGGTCTGGGCATTGCGGCGGCCATCGACGCGGCGTGGAGCGAAAATATCACGCTCGGGAAGCTAAGCATCGTAGGAAGCCCGGATGAAGAGAATAGTGGAGGTAAAATTAAGATAATGGAGGCTGGCGCTTTGGCAGGCGTCGACTTTGCGCTGATGGCTCACCCGTCGAAATTTGATGACGCTACGCCCAACTTCAGTGGCTGTGCCACGGTGTTAGCTATCTTCAAGGGCACTGGTGGCTCGTCGATGAACGCGTGGTATGGCGGCGGCGGCGGGAACGCGCTTGACGCTGCGTGTCTAGCCTATCAAAGCGTGGCGTGTTTGAGACAACAGTTCCGCCCTGACTGGCGTTTTCACGCCACTTTCAAGAGCGGCGGCGTCCATCTGGAGCTGGTGCCTGAGCATGTGGTGATGGAGATGTACTACCGAGCCAACTATCTGGAGGACATGAAGGGGATGGAGAACAAAATCTTTGACGCTTTCCGCGGCGCCGCTGCGGCCTGTGAGTGTTCTGTGGAACTCTTACCGGTTGGGCTGTATTATCCTGTTATCAGCAATGGTGCTCTCGTGGACGTGTACAGAAAACATGCATCTGCGATGGGCGTGAATCTGCCGCCGGTGCGAGGCGAACGTGACCCTTTGGGTTGTACGGATATGGGCAACGTGAGTTTGGTAATCCCTAGCATCCATCCGGTCTTCGACATCGGCACGGACACTGTGCTCCACACGCGGGATTTCGCCGCTGCCGCCAGCTCCTCTGAGGCGCTAGAGCGGAGTCTACGCCAAGCCAAACTGTTGGCTATGACGGCAATCGACGTGATGCTGACGCCGAGCGTGATTTCTGCGCTAAGGGAGGACGCGCGGCGTCTACGCCAGACGTGAGTGACTGTTGGGTGAGGCGCACAAGAAGCAAAACGCCACGACGTACTGTATTTTGGCATGGGTTCTTGTTGGGGCTACTACAACATTCTTAACGCT
>NW_004798120.1:37078-39578 GCF_000002075.1 Aplysia californica | reverse complement strand
ATCTGTATGTGTACGCGAGTTATTGTTTTAATGTTCGGGTTATCTTTGTTCGCCAGTTATTTTTTTAAGGCCTGTGTTATCTAGACTGTATAATATGCAAGTTATTGCTTTAGCGCGGCTGTTATCTATGCAAAATATGTGTTTTCTTTATGCAAATGGCTCTATGAGCGCCTGTTCTTTTCTTAGTTACTTTCGCTTGTTCTCCATGTGCATGAGTTCTTTTCTTAATGCGCGTGTTCTCTGTTTGCGTGAGTTCTTATCTTTGTCTCAGCGGCCGTGTTCTTTTTTGTGCGTGTGTTCTTTTTGTGCGTGTGTTCTTTTTGTGCGTGTGTTCTTGTCATAGTCTTGTCACGCGTGTTCTCATCGTGTCTCTGTCCAGATTCACTGATTCCCCCTCCCCCCCCACACACACCCCACCTACCCTGACCAGACAGATCTTGACTGACTGCGCGTTGTCAGGTTGAGCAGTCTCGCGCGCGGTGGGGTCGGGCGTGGCTATTGTTGTTGTCCCCGCCTTGCGCCGCGCGTGCAGTAGCGGACTTATGCCCCAGTGAACGCTCCCAGGTAGTGCTGGCGCTGGTGACGGAGGGTGTTCAGTAAGGAAGGAGGCGACCAAAGGATATTATGGTATAGAGGAGTAGTAGATTCTATGTCGTGACGGAGAGACTGGACATTTTATTACGATTGTCCGTTGGATCTGGGTTTGGTGATAGCTGCAGCTGCTGAGATGGAGGAAGTGTGAGTCTGTTTGTTTGTTTGTTTTTGTTGTTTGTTCCTATCGTTCTTTTTCGCTTTTCATGTAATTTTGGTTATTTTTGTTACTGTGGCGCGTATATTATCATTTTTGTTGTAATTTGTTTTTTCGGATTTGTAGACGAGCGAATAGAGGGCGCCACAGTAGGCCCTACTTCTTTACTTTTACTCTGTTGTTTCTGTTTGTCTATCTTACTTTTTTTCTAGTTCTAAATGACCAATATTGTGTCAATGCTCGTCTCTTTCCCCAACAAGCAAGTCGGATTAGTTGTCGTTTCGTCTCTGTGTAATGTTTTGTTGCACTGCTATTATTTCTGTTGTTACTGTACATGTGGTGGCAGTTACCGGGTGCTCTGGTGTGGTTTGCTTCTTCTTTTCTGTCAAACGTCTGTCTTCCTTATTGTTCATTCTTCCTTTTTAATGTTTGTGGCTCTCTTGTGTCGCCTCTAATCGTGGGCTCTCATAATATGACCCCATTGTGTTGCAAGTGCCGTAAAACTCTTACTTGCGAGCGGTTGGAGCACGCCACTGGTAGGTCCTACTTCTTCACTTTCCCTCTGTTGTTGTTTCTGTCTGTCTGTCTGTCTGTCTGTCTGTCTGTCCTACTTTTTCCCTAACACTTAATAACCATTATTGAGTCGATGTTCTTCTCTTTACTCAAACATTTACTAAAACAAAACAAAAACGGTCGTTGTTTTACGGATGCTCCTGTTTCATTGGTATTTCCATTTTGCCTCCAATTTACTATATCATGGTAGTAACTTAATGTTGTAGTATTTTGGACCAGACTACTTTGCCGATTTCTTCATTATGCACCACCTCAATCATTTTGTGGATGATTAGCGAGTGGTCTGGTGTGGTTTGCACTTTGTTTCACATCAAACTTCCATCGTCCTCGTTTCTCCCCCTTATTTCTTTGTATGTTGCTCTCTAGTTAAAACGTCTAATTTTCGGCCCTTATTATTAAAACCTCATTGAGTTGCAAGTTCCGCAAAACTCTAAATGAATCTAAAATTAACATCCAGGTCTTCGTGTGTGGTTGGAGGGCGCCACTGATCGGTCTTACTTCTTTACTTTCCATCTGTTGTTTCCCTGGTGGGTGGTTGACGGGTGCTCTGATATGGTTTGCTTCTTCTTTCCTATCAAACATCTATCGTCTTTATCTCCCCTCCTTCTTTTTTATGTTTGTTATTCTCTTGTAACACCTCTAATCTTCGGCCCTTATATGACCTTATTGTGTTGCAAGTGCCGTAAAACACTAACTAAAACTTAAAAAAATTATTTAAAAATCTGTTATTTCTGTCTGTCTGTCTTACTTTTCTCAGCACTAAATAACCATTATTGTGTCGATGGGCTTCTCTTTCCTCAAACAAACAAAACAAAAAATTCTCACTGTTTGGTAACGGCTCGAGGCTGATTGGAAAGCGCCACTTGTAGGTCACATTTTTTTCTTTCCTTGTGTTGCTGTTGCTTTTTTAAAATTCCTAGCCATCTTACGTTTCCCTTGCACCAATTGATCGTTATTTTGTTGGTGATCTTCTCTCCATCATTCTCAAACAAACACATTTTAGCGGGTGGTTGGCGGGTACTGTGTTGTGGTTTGTGTGTGTGCATGTGTGTGTGTGTGTGTGTTTGTGTGTGTGTGTGTGTGTGTTTGTGAGAGACACACAAGCACACGTACATGCACATGCGCACACATACACACACACACACACACGCACACACACACACACACACACGCTCACAC
>NW_004798120.1:34211-35413 GCF_000002075.1 Aplysia californica | reverse complement strand
AAAACAACAACAACAACAACAACAACAAAAAAACCCAACTGGTTACTTGTTGTATGAAAGTCACCAGTGCCTTTTTGGTAACTTTCATCACGATATAAGCGTGCTGGTTTCCGATTAATTGGCTTCTTATTTTCTCGCCAAGGAAGAGAAGTTGTTTTTTTCTTTCTTTCTGATAATTTAACATCTGTTTCTCTGAAAGTGCAAGAAAGGGCCTTCGCTTTTTTTCTTCTCTCTCTCGCTGCAAGTGCAAGAGACCTCTTGGTTGATCAATTTCGTGTATTTTTTTCTCGCTATGGAAGAGAGCTTTCTGTCGATAATTCTTAATTCGTATTCTCTCAGAGTTAAAAAGATGTCTTTTTGCATTTTCAACTCGACGCCCGTTTTCCTAGATTGCAAGAGCACTCTTTGTCGTTCAATTTGGCGGTTTTTTTTTTCAAAGTCAAAAGAATTTTTTGCCTATTGATTTGGCGTCTTTTTCTCAAACTCAAAGTGCAACTGAAGTCTTTGCCGATGAGTTTGGCGTATTTTTCCGAAAGTGCACCAGGTAGAGCTCTTTGCAGATTGATTTGGCTCTCGCGCCTGTGGTGTAGCGGTTAAGCGCCTTGCTGTGGCGTCCAGGAGACCCGAGTTCTATTTCCGAGTGGGTAGAAAATATTATGGAGCATCTAGGTCTTTCCTTTGGGATATTTTATCCCTCTCAGCTTGGGTTGGCCTTCACAGGCTGGGTCGGAAACCCACCCCCTTAAGTAAATTATGTCGATGGAGGCGTAAAAACTCCTTGAAAGTGGGTGGTTAGCGGATGCTCTGGTATGGTTTGCTTCTTCTTTCCTATCAAACATCTATCGACCTTATATCCCCTTCTTTTTTATGTTTGTTAATCTCTTGTAACATCTAATATTCTGACTCTCATATGGCCTTATGGAATTGCAAGCGCCGTAAAACCTGTACTAAAACTAAAATTAAACACTGGAAAAAAAAAGATTTGGTGTCTTTTTCTCAAAATGCCAAATAGCTCTGTGCCAACTGATGTGACGTCTTTGTTTCAAAGTGCAAAATTGCTCTTCCCCGGTACATTTGGCGTCTTTTCCTCAAAGTGCAAGAGTGCACTTTGTCGATCAATTCTCAGGGGTTTTTTTCCTTCTCAGACTGCAAGAGTGTCTTTTGCCGATCAATCTGGCCTTCTTTTAAGTGGGTGGGTTGGG
>NW_004798120.1:30706-31867 GCF_000002075.1 Aplysia californica | reverse complement strand
AAATATCTGTCTGTCTGTCTGTCTGTCTGTCTGTCTGTCTGTCTGTCTGTCTGTCTGTCTGTCTGTCTGTCTGTCTGTCCATCTATCCTCATCACTCCTCCTTTTTTTTTCTTTGTATGCTACTATTTAATAACACCTTTACTCTTCGGCACTTTCACGACCTAATTCTATTGTTTGCAAGTGCCGTAAAACTCTTACTAAACCTTTTTTTTTTTTAAACTGCTGACCCGAAGTAAGTCGACAGCACCGTTAAACCCCAGCTGATGCAGTGCCACAACTACATGTAGCAAGGAAAGAAGATAGAAGACAGTTAATCTTTGTATGTCACGCCTAGAGGGAAGAGGGTAGCGCCTGTATTGCCCCCTACAGAGCCATTAATCTGTGCGAGACACACATCGCAGCAGTTCGGAAGCTTCTATTAGTTTTTACATCATATAGATTGCCCCACAGTGTGGCAGGCTTTGCGCCCTGGGTCAAGGGGCTCACAAACACCAAGTTCTGCGGGTGATTGGAAGGTGCCACTGGTAGGCCCTTTTCCCCCCTTCGTTTCTGTATGTCAGTTCGTCTTGTTGTTTTCTGGAACCTAATGGTCGTTATTGTGTCGAATGTATTGTTTATTTATTTATTTATTTATTTATATATTTACTTATTTATTTATTTACTCATTCGTTCATTCATTCATTCATTCATTCATTCATTCATTCATTCATTCATTCATTCATTCAAGACCCCAAGCTAGAACACATAGCTCAAACGCTGTGAGGGAAACTGTGACGTGAGTCACAAGGAGCAAAATAAAAGTGAAAAAAAAAGGAAATTTCGTAAATGCTACCATGGTCACTATGAAAGAGATCGCATTGCGTTCAAAATCACCCGTAAGCGCCGTAATAGTCGCCCGTAATGTGATTGTATTGCGCTGGAAAGGGCCGTAATAGTTGCTGGGATGGAAACGTCACTGGGCGGGGAAATGTCTTAATTATCACCCTGGGACGCAGCTGATGCTGTCTTTCCGGTATGGGAAGGGGAGAGTGTTTTCTCTTTCTCGTTTTCTTTCTCAACTCTCTCTATTTCTCTCTATCTATCTCTCTCTCTCACTTTCTCTCTCTCTCTCTCTATCTCTCTCTCTCTCTCTCTCTCTGTGTTTGTTTGTGTATGTGTGTG
>NW_004798120.1:26002-27139 GCF_000002075.1 Aplysia californica | reverse complement strand
CAAAAAAAAACAAAACAACCCACCCCCACCTCACAACGACAACATCATAACAGCAACTACAATGACTACACACACCACAGCGACAACGGCGTCACTGCCTCACTCACAGAAACGAGGACAGCTTTAGCGACTACTAAAACTAAAATAATAATAACTACTACTACTATTACTGCTGCTGTTGCAACTACTACCACATCAATAACAAAAACAACCACAACGACAACATCACAACAGCTACAACAATGACTAGACACACCACAGCGCCAACAGCGTCACCTCTTCACAGAAACAAGGACAGCAGCGGCACGCAGCAACTATAGTTAAAGTAACAACAGACTGCTACATGTACTGCTTTTTAGTTTTGGTAGAGGTTTCACGGCGCTCGCAACTGCATAAGGTCAAATGAACGCCAGAAGATTACAGGTGTCATAAGAGAGTAACTTACATAAAAAAGAAGAAGGGGAGATAAGGACAATAAATGTTTCATAGGAAAGAAGAAGCAAACCACACCAGAGCACCCGCCAACCACCCACACATGTACTACTACTGCAACAGTAACTCCAACGACATTAAAAGTTATCCAGTACAGTTAATCAGGGGCATTACTCATCATCACCACCACCACCAGCACGCAATCACACACAGCTAAGCATGTTAGCCTTCACGCTACATCTCCCCTCATCAGTGACACCATTCAACAAGATTTCGAACCATATAAAATCTCATGTCTTCATGGGTCACTTCTTATGTGCCAGATTTCTTTCTGATGGGATTACCCACCGGTCTTCGCATTTGCGAGGCGTGCTGATAAAATTAGTTACTTCTCGCAATCCAAGAACGGAGATATAAGCCAAAAATCGACACTGTGGTCAGATTTACAGATTTTTAATCAATGCCATTTTGTTCAAGTCTACCGTGTCTTTTATCATTCCTTACTCACAAGTTGTACAAACTCCACCTCTAAAGTAGATGTATTAATTTCCATAGAGCTAAAATCCGACAAGTAACTCATTTTGTCAGCACGCCTCACATTTATCATTTTCTTCCTTTATCCATTCATTCATTCCTTCATTCATCCATTCCTTCACTCATTCAATCGTTCATTCATGCATTCTTAAGCTGAGGTTGTTTTTTTAG
>NW_004798120.1:24741-25902 GCF_000002075.1 Aplysia californica | reverse complement strand
AGAGTGTGTGAGTGTGTGTGTGTGTGTGTGTGTGTGTGTGTGTGGTTCAAAATGTGCTGAAACACTGACTTTGGTTTGCTGCTACTCAAACAGATGTATGTCTGTGTCTGTTGCGTTTTGAAGAATATAAGAACACGAGCGTGGTGGTGGTTGGGTGTTGGTTTGTGGGTAGATGGAAGGTGCATGTGATAGGCTTTATTTCTTTTCTTTCCCTCTATATTAATTTGTTATGTCTGTCTCACTGTGTCCCCCCCCCCCCCAAGCACCTAATCGCCTCATAATGACCATAAATGTATTTTTGCTCAAACCAAAATGAGCATAGCATGTAGCCGAGTGCTGATGCATGTTGGTGAGCGGTGTCGAGTGTTGAAGTGTATGTATGTGTGGGTGGTTGGCGGGTGCCCTGTTGTTGTTTGCTCCTTCTTTCCAATCAAACAACTATCGTCCCTAAATTTCTTCATTCTTTTTCGTCTTTGTCGCTCTTCTGTAACACCTCTCTATTTTTGGCACTTATGTCGCCTGATTGTGTTGCCAGTGACGTAAAACTGTAACTCAGACGAAGTAAAACAAAGTGTGGGGGGGGGCTTACAAGACAGAATAGGTTTCTGAGGGAAATATAATTATTATTTCATATTACTCTTTATTAACACATCTTATCTTCGATGATCTTATTGTGTTGCAAGTGCCGTAAAAGTATTAGGGAAATGAAATAAACAGATAAATAAGGGGATGATTTATTAAATGAATAAATAAAAGAATAAATAGATGATAGACAGACTGACAGAGTAACTGGGACATTGCTCAAGGAACAGATAAGGAGGTTGTAGTGTAGATGGCAGAGAGAGAGAGAGAGAGAGAGAGAGCGAGCGAGCAGGTACAAGAAGAATAAGGGGAAAAAAGGAAATCAAGGTACAGATGGAATGCCAGACCAGGTTGAAAAGGTGCATGTATATTATGAATCCAGGTACGGCAGTACGCACTTGCCACGACTGTGCCTTACATCCATGTGGCTCATGTTACCGGCTACGCAAACTGTCTCTCACGCTTCTCAAATGATCTAAACGTTGTCTATAGGAGCGTACAGCATTTACGATAACATTGTCTTTTTATTTGTTTGTTTGTTGTTGTTGCTGGGGTTTTTTTTTCCCTTTGGGGGGGGGG
>NW_004798120.1:22326-23685 GCF_000002075.1 Aplysia californica | reverse complement strand
TAAGGAGAGAGAGAGAGAGAGAGAGAGAGAGAGAGAGAGAGAGAGAGAGAGAGAGATGGGTGTGGGAGAGTGCAAGGCGTCAGAAAGACAAAAGCAGGAGCAAAGACAGGATAAATAATCAGAGAGGACGGAACAAGCATGATTTCTCTTAGAAGGTGTCTCTGTCACAACAGACGATTGTGTTTTTTGTTTGAAGCCCGTTTCTCTCTGTGTCCTGTGATCTTACTACGGGTGTGGCAAATTAAGCAAATGCGCACCAGAAAATGGCGTGTGCTGTGAGTGCACGGGAAGGGTTGATGTTTTGTTTTCCGTTGCTTGATGTTGCAAACCTTCGCCCCTGTTACTGTTGCGTCATTCTCTTTCATCTTGAGGCTAGTCTTGCCTTCACCCTTACCTTTCATAGAATGCTGTGTCATAATTTGTTATCTTGTGCACGAGTGATCGGGGCATAAGTGCACGCGCGCATGTTCTCACGCACGACTGCAGGCACGCACGCACGCGCACTCACGCACCCACAAACACACGTACTCACACAAGCACACACAAACACACACAAACACGTACACACGCGGACACACACATGCATACACAAACACATACACTCATACACGCACACACACACACAAACAAGCACACTCACAAACACGCACACACAGACACACATTAGCGTGCGCAGGGAGTTCCGTCTATTTCTTTTCTCTTTCACATAATAATTTGCCTTCCCCCCGTGTAGAACAGCTGGTTATCGTTCTGAAAGCAACGCGGACCTCTGATGGTATCCATGTAAAGCTCGAGATAATTTGGCCTTCTTAATAAGCCAATGCTGTGCCCAAACTGCGAGTATGTTCCACATCACATCTTTATATCAGAACCAGTGTTGTGTATCAATTCTGAGACGGTTTCCCGTCTCTTTCTGTTGCAGCCGGTGATTTGGTCTAATTTTGTAAAGTAACTCTTTCTTTTAGTTTTTTTTTTTTTTTTTTTTTTACGGCACTTGCAACATGTAAGTGCCGAAGATTAGAGGTGTTGCAGTAGAGTTAGTAACAAACACAAAAAAGGAGGGGAGAAAAGGATGATAGATGTTGGATAGAAAAGAAGGAGCAAACCACACCAGAGCACCCGCCAACCACCCACGATTAACTCTTATAAAACGCATATATTTTGTTATATACGACTGCGCTAACAGACGATCAGTGTTGAGGACACTTCCGAAAAGGAGCATGACGTCGTTATTCATTCTGATGTTTTACGTATGTTTTCTATATTTGAAACGTTATAAGATCGGCAACAACGCAATTATTTTGAACAAAGGAAATTTGTGTTTCTGAATTGTGTGTGTGTGTGTGTGTGTGTGTGTGT
>NW_004798120.1:19955-21077 GCF_000002075.1 Aplysia californica | reverse complement strand
TGTGTGCGTGTGTGTGTGTGTCTGTGTGTGTCTGTGTCTGTGTGTCTGTGTGTACGCATGTGTGTGTGTGTCTGTGTCTGTATTTGTCTATGTCTGTCTGTTATTCTGTTCCTCGTCAGTATGTGTATGTCGCTGCATGACGGCACATGTTCGTGCACACGTTGAGACGATTGGCCCCAACAAACGTTTGATAGACGTGGCGGCTGATCAATGAGTGTTATCGCCCCTGTTAGATTAGCTGTGAGCTCCTGTGGGCCTGTTCCTCCCCCAGCTCGCGCCAGCACGGTGTTCAGGTTGCTGTGCAGATATAGCTCTTACGGCCTGGCTCATACCTGTCTGGTGTTCTGATCACGCACCCCCCCCCTCCCAACAAAAACGCACAAACAACAACAACAACAACAGCAGCAGCAACAACAACAACAACAACAACAGCAACAGCAGCAGCAGAATCACCAAAAAAAAGCGACTGAAAAATCGAAACAGACAAAGAAAAGAGAACACCCCCCCTCAGCAAAACTATGCATGTGCCGATGAAAAATGGTCGGTCGAATTTAAAATTGTGGACACTATTACGAGTATCTTTAGAAAATAACAACCAAATACATTGCAACAACGATTAAACAAACATGCCCCCCCCCCTTCCCCTGATTTTAATGAAAAGGGATTTTACTCCCCCGTCCAACACAATTTATGCCATTTAGTAGTCGGAGGTTTTTTTTAGCTGCACCAAATTATGATCGTTGTTGTTCCGATGTGCTCCTCTCTTCACAAGACTAAATTGTATGCTGATTGGCTCACCCCTTTCGGATCACATTAACTTTTAAAAAATAGAAATATCTTAGCTAGTACACGGAGTAGAGGGCTTTTCGAGGGAAAAAAAAACGGGTTTCGTTGTCACTTCCTCTCCTGTTTCTTATTTGCATACGTTTTTTTAACCTTTCGTAGATGCCTCCAGTGTGCGATTCTGAAACTGTATTTGCCAGCCATTCTTATGAATAGTTTTTAGTGGCGTGTTACCTCTAGAGTGTTTATCGAAATATCCCGTAATGTTTATCGAAATTTAAACGGGAGTACAGAAAGCGGGCTTGTGACTGTCCATCTTTGTAGGGGGATGGGGGTGGG
>NW_004798120.1:15852-17257 GCF_000002075.1 Aplysia californica | reverse complement strand
GACCATGACTGTGTGAGTCGAAGCAGCCCGCCTCCGAATTTAAGTTGATAAAATCGAAGGGTGTATAAATATTTATTACAATCGCATTTTTCCTTTTTGAAGAGCTCACAGAGATATGGTGTCGGTGATTCTCGGGCGCTTTGGTGCTGTTTGCCCCTTCTTTCCTATAAGTAAACGTCTGTTGTCATTGTCCCTCCTCCTTTTCTTTGCACATCAATCTGCGGTTGGTTGGCAGGTGCTTGGTGTGCTTTGCCATCAAACATATCGCCTTCATTTCTCCTCCTTTTTTGTGTATGTAACTGCCTTATAACGCCTAATCTTCGGCGCGTATATGACCTTATTGTGTTGCAAGTGCCGTACAACTCTTACTTAAACTAAAACTATATGTGAGGCAGCCTGGTGGAATCAGGCTCTCGTCAAAATAATCAAAGTGGAGAAACTTGAATTTTTCCGCAGGTTTGTGAATTTTTATTGAATTTTTGTATTTTGGCTCAACATCTTTCTAGCCCATTAAAGAACTCATTTCTGAGTGGAATTTTCTGAAAAACGTTGGTTAAAGGCACAAGAAATGTAAACTTTCAGTTACCACGGACTCTTAAGCTAACGAAATAACTAATCTTTGGCGGCCATTTTCTCACTAATTTTACCCCTGAAGACAGGTGACCCCACCTCCTCCTTTCGCAAATATCTCGACTTGTATTCAAGACAAATGGATATTTTTTTTATCCAAATAAATACAAGTGAACAAGCTTTAAGATGATACCAATAACTCTACATGCCCAAAAATTGACGAGAGCTTGATTCCACCACGCTCCCTCACATATTATTCTCTTGTAGCACCTCTAATGTTCGGCACTTATATCACCTAATGTGGTGCAAATGCCGTAAAACCCTTCCTCATTCCTCAAACTAAACTTGAGAAACAGCGAGGCCCGAGCAATGGTTCTGAGCGGTCCCCGGTGCCTTCAGTTATATCGCTGTGAGGTCGTTATCACTGTAAAGAACTCTCCTTTGATGAGAAAAGTAACGATTTCCCTACGAGGGGAGCCCTGTAGATATTTCGATTGTCATAAAGGCGGACATAAATCTCCCCCAAACTTTTGCTCTAGAAGTTGTCGTCTTGAGAGTAATTTCCCTCTGAGTCTTTGAGTTATGTCCGACTTGACCCAGAAAATAACGAATTGGTGTCTGTGGTGTGACGGTATGGCTTATAGCCGTGGCTCATGAAAGATTCGAGTTCGATTCTGTTTCATCGTACTTGAGTTGGATACAATACAAGGAGTTTACAGTTCTAAGCTCCTTGATACAATAATTATCATATCCCTACTGACGAACGGAGATTATCCCCCTCCTCCCCACCAGGGCAGTGCTACTGACTGAAATTTATCTTTAGGCCATTCCCAGG
>NW_004798120.1:12027-13114 GCF_000002075.1 Aplysia californica | reverse complement strand
TTGGTATCAGTGCATGGAAGAGTCGGATGGCCGGCCAAACAGACATGTGGTCGTGTATTCATTGTTTAAGCTGAGATCTCGAATCTTTCTCCACCAAGATGGTGCAAGATGAAATGTACAAACTTTAATCGAAGCTTGAGGGAACTTTAATTAAAGAACAGCCTTGTGCATGCTAACCTTTTTAAATCAGGGTGGATGCTCTCAATGTTCAATGGCTCGTCATGGTAAGAACAGGCACCTAGAAACAGTTATCAGCGTGCTGTAATGTCGTCTGTGTTTTATCTGGCAACGGGGAAAATATACGTTGGTCAAACCGCCACTCAAGGATCAGTACTGGTCAGTCAGGCTGTGGCAGCTCGTGATGTACAAAATTTTATGAAGACGGCTTTCTGGTCCCAGATGGCGAAGGATGATTCTGTTTCATTTTTTGCTCCTTTTTTATTGTAACAATGTAGATATATCTACTTGGAAATAGTAAGCCCTTTAAGGAAAACTATTAAGCGATCAAATCAAGTCGATGTTCCTACCTGTAAAGGCGCCCAAAACCCGTTGTCGTTTGTGCGTCAGTAACGCTCATGCAGTGCAGCCCCGGGTTTTTTTCTCCAGTTGGCGGGGTCAGATTCTCAGTTTGTCTGCTGGGACTTTGTGTTTCACTGAGCCAGGGTTAGCCCGAATAAGCAGGGTTGGAGCAAACCTTCCCCCCCCCCACCCCCAATCCTTGCCCCTTTCCGTTGAACTAATTAATTGTGTCGCCTGGGGTGTAAACCATGTACAATTGGGAAGACAAAAAAGTAGATAAAAATAGTTTTTACCCCCCCCCCCAAAAAAAATAAAATAAAATAAAAATAGAAGTGAAATCAATAAGCCGGTCTCCGCGGCCTCCAGTGTCCGGAGTCTGACTGTGTTTGGCCATGTGTCATGTGATCTGTCAGGGCCACGTCCGAGTGGCTTTGTCTCGTCTGCTGCTGACAGGCGCTGCTGACTTCTGAGGGCTGGTGACGTCAACACTTTTGTTAGAGGCCATGCACTTCCGGGGCTCACGCTCAGATAAGAAAGGCGCTTTGAGACATGGGGATGTCGGGTTTGG
>NW_004798120.1:7006-8056 GCF_000002075.1 Aplysia californica | reverse complement strand
TATATATATATGTGTGTGTGTGTGTGTGTGTGTGTGTGTGTGTGTCAGTCTGTCTGTTTGTAGGTCAATATGGCACACCAAGATGGTGTAATAATCCGTTCCAAAAATACCAGAGAGCTTACAGTAATAGGCTCTCTGTAATGAAAAAAAAAAGTACACTTGTCTCAACAGGAACAACAAAAAAGTGACACGGTTGTCAAGTAGAAATCGACCGGGCGTGCTATGACGTCATTCTGTCTGTCTCCTGCCTCGATCATCCTCCATCGCGCGTCACATCTGTCTTCTACCTGTGTACAGCGTACTGGCAAAGTGGGTCTTCTCATGCGGGTGGTTGCATGCAACACCCCCACCCTTTCCTTTTTTTTCTATGCCTAATCTCTAGATCTTATCCCTACTGTTTTTTTCGCTCTCTTCTTTCTCTTTCCAGTGGCGTCGGTAGCCTAGTGGTAAGGCTACCGGACTCGTAATCGTGAGATTGCGAGTTCGGGGGTTCGAGCCTCAGCTCGGTCCGACGTTGTGTCCTTGAGAAAGGCAATTTACACGAACTTCCCACTTGGCTCGGTCCTATCGGAGACGGACGTTAAACTAGGAGGTCTCGCCCCTTAAATAACCTAATAGTGTTGATAGGGGCGTTAAACCTATACAATTTCACCATTTCTTGTTTCTCTCTTTCCTTCTGTTATTTAACACATGAGTGTTTCTATAATGTTGTGTGGCCTTAAACACTGAATAAACTTCCTTCCTTCCTTCCTTCTTTACTTACTTCCTTTCCTTCTCAGCCCCTCTTTTCTAATTTGACCCTGTCTTTTTGCATATCTATACAGTTAACTCGTTTTCTCTGTATCTATATTTCTGTCTGTCTGTCTGTCTGTCTGTCTGTCTGTCTGTCTTTCTGTCTGTCTGTCTGTCTGTCTGTCTGTCTGTCTGTCTTACTGTCTGTCTGTCTGTCTCTTTCTCTCTATCTCTCTCTACCTCTCCCATCCCTTTTCTCATTCTCCCTCTCATTCTCTCTCTCTCTCTCTCTCTCTCTCTCTCCCTCTCTGTGTGTGT
>NW_004798120.1:5176-6359 GCF_000002075.1 Aplysia californica | reverse complement strand
CCCCCTCCCCCCTCTCTCTACCCCGCTTCCTACTTGCCGCTCTCCCTCCCCTCTTATTCCACCCCACAACCTCTCTCCTCCGTCTCCCGTCTCCCGTCTCCCATGTCCCGTACGCCGTCCGTCCGTCAGTCAGTAGCACAAGGCACTAGCGAGCGCGCGTCGCCCCCGACGCACAACACAACACAACCTCCGCTGTGGAGTGTTCATGGCCTGGGTTCAATCCCCCGCGTGTGCGTGCATTCTGTCCTGGATGTGTGGACGTGATGGCCGGACATGACGACGCCGGCTCCGGGATATCGATAGCTGCTGCTTGCTGCTAATCGGGCCTTGGAGTAGTTGCTGAGAGAGGAGTCGTTGTAGAAGGACAGCCAGGTAAAAAGTCTCAGCGTTAGCGAGCGCGTGGGTTCTGTTGTTCCCTCGTGGGTTCTTTTTATCCCAATGAATGGTGTTGTTTTATCTTTTTGTTTTTACTTTAGGTGTTTTTTCGCGCCCCCCCCCCCTCTCCAAAATGAAATGTGTTTTTTGTGTTATTATTTTTAACGTAATTGTATCCCCCCCCCCCCCAACTTTCCCACCGAGTGAACTGTGTTATTTTGTTATTTTTAAAAATGTAGGTGTTATTTCGTCCCTATACCTTGCCTGTCAGGGCCACAGCTGGGCGTTAAGGGATATACGTGTAATACCCCAGCAGAAAGACCGAGATATTGGGTAAAAAATATATATTTTCTCCTCTTGGAATCGAACTTGGAGCTGTTGCGTCCGACAGCGAAGCGCCCTGCTGCTACACAACTGACGCTGGGAAATGTTTATGGTTCTTGAGAGAATTGTTTGTTGGTTTTTTCTCAATGCTATTAGTGTCTTTTCTGTTTCTTATGTGGTGAGTGACGGTGGTTTTTTAAATTTTGGTTTTGTTTCTTTTTTTTAGAGCTTTGTTAAGTTGTGGTTTTTTAAATCTCTGTGTTTATTGTATAGTATTTATTGGCGTCTGTAATGTAGCGGTTAGGCGCTTCGATGGCGCATGCAGAAGATGTGACTTCGATCCCCGTGTGGGAGTTGTTTTATTTTTTTCGAGTATCCGGGTCCGTCTTCTGAAATGCCTACACGCACCCGCGGACACACATACACACACATACATATACTCACATATAAACTGACACGCACACACACACGCATACAGACTCAC
>NW_004798120.1:2584-5076 GCF_000002075.1 Aplysia californica | reverse complement strand
GGAGGGGTTGACAATGTCGTGGCAGCTATGTCACTATCACTAACTGGAGACAACAGGCTGTACTGTGAGTGTGATGGTCGTGATGCCTGAACCTACGGGGCGTAATATACTCTGTCACATTTTTAAGTATACACATTTTGAAGCTCAATAAAACAAAATCTAAGCAAACAATTACTTTCAAATTTACACACTGATTACGTGACATTCCTGTAGCTGGTGAGCTGTTTTCAGATTTCAGAACGCTCGAGTGGTTTTGCAACTGCACGCGTGTTACATGTTTCATGTTTTTTTAGAATTAATCATAATACGGCAATGATTTGTTTAAAAAAGAAGCACCCATCAAAGCTTTGTCATTTTTGTAACAATTTGCCAGTGACAAAACTTGTTTTGTCTACGTTTCATGATGTCAATGTCACGCCCTACGAGAAAATGTGCGAAATCAGCTTGTTGGAATGATCCGCGGAGGTGCCTTAGTATCCACTGTTGCGAGACATTTTAATGTAACACAAAGAACTGTGTACACAACAATGGATCGTGAGAAAACAACAAAATCAGGAAAGGATCAACACTGCCAATGTGGGAGAAGAAAAACTACTCCATGAGAGGATCTTTTAATACGCCTGTCGCATCTACGGAATCGTTTCAAAACGGCAAGAAGAACCAAAGATGAGTTGAACAACATGCGACAACCCCAGCCTTAGACACTTCCTCTACTTGAGAGAGCATCGCATGAAGAGTGGAATAACATCCCTCAACAGGAAGTGTAGCGATAGATTGATTCAAGGCGGCGACGATGTCAGGCCGTCATCAAAGCTACTGATCGTGTTACTTTTGTAGACTACCCCCACACTCTTGTAAGTCGTGAATAAACCTGTTATGTTAACATTCCGTATTTTTGTTGCTTTTTTCGTTTTTAAAATTGATTGAATTCGTATTCCTGAAATTTTAAAGAATATCGACTCATTGTGAAACTAGCCATTTTTATTTTAACACCGTGTATACTTAAAATTGTGATAGAGTATAGTAATACCTTACATTTATGGTACCCGAAACTGCACCATATATCTCAGTTTATCTTAAAAAGGGTTGTTGATATAGCCTATCCCTAAATATATTATGTAGGTGCTAAAATTGGACATGAGGAATTCTTAAACAGTGAGACTTTGAAAGTTTCGCTGTGTAACAACGGGGTGGGGGGGGGGGGGAGGAGAGAGAACACCACACTCATTCGATCGATTTTATCAGTTTCCAGCCCATCGCAAAATCAACGAACACTAGAACATAAAAAATGTCAATAGACGTACATGACATTATATTTTGTCATGATCAGAATCAAGAGCTGACATAAGCAGTGGAAATATGGCCGCTGGTGCTGTAAGTTTGTACTCTCAGAGAGTTGCCACCGAGGGAGATTGGGCAGGACTTGTCTGGGTATTGGAGGAAGCAAAGGCTGTACAAGGCTATGTCGAACTCGGGACTCACCCCGATGATGAAGCTGCCCATGGTCTTCAGATGGCCGTTCCACTCAAAGGATGCACCGACTATATTTGGCTGGAAAATATAATTTAATTGGCCCTAGCGGGTTGGTTGGCGGTCCCATCAGTTGTTATGATCTTTTAATTAATGTGTTGTGGGTGTTTGATGGTTGTTCTGGTGTGATGTTTCTTCTTTTTTTTCTATCAAACATCTATCATTCCATACTCAAACACACACACACACACACACACACACACACACACACACACACACACACACACAGGCACGCGCGTGCACACACTCGCATTCACTCACTATACTCAAACCGACTCTAACCGATCGCTTTAAAAAAGTCTTCGTAATCGGAAAAGAATTTTGTCTAGCAGCGCCAAAAAAATCCTTATCTGTTCTCGGAGCCGTATATAACGCTTTGCATGTGTAAGGAAACTCATGCCATCTATCTTGATTCTCTCTGGATATCTCCGCCGTTTGATCTCGACAATTGAGCTAATGAGCGCGGAGTCTGGAGCTGGCGACCTCTTCGGGGGGTAAACTCACAAACAAACACACGGCCAAATGCCAGGGCGGGGCTGTGAGGAGTGGGAGGAGGAGTGGGAGGAGGAGGGACATACTGAGTGTGTGTATGAGCAGGAGGGGGAGGAGGAGGGGGAGGAGGAGATAGATAGATACACTCGTGTGGCTTTTGCGGGATGATTGTCGTATTATTATTATTCTATGGCGTGTCTGGTGGAAACTGTTCATTCTGGATGTAGATGAGAGAAGGGAAAGGTTAACGTAAAGTATAGCCTCCCGTTCTGTATTGATTGGCATTGTGTACAGCTTAATATAGGGAGTCACTTTAAGGATTACATTGTAGTTGCTTGTATAGATATATGTCTTCACTTTGAAAGGTTTTACTTTGTTTTTACCACCAAAAACAAAGACTTTGGGGGAAAAAAAGATTTTGAGAAGAAGAAAAAAAAGTGTGTGTGGGGGAGGGGGGGGGGGGACCAGGA
>NW_004798120.1:0-2484 GCF_000002075.1 Aplysia californica | reverse complement strand
GGGTACCAGGACTAGCAGTAGAAGGTGGAGGGGGATGGGTTGTGGGCCGGGGGAGTTTGCTTCTATTGGCATGTCCTGCCTCTTTTTTCTTCTGTGGTTTCTGTTGAGATTTATTGTTTTATTTCACTGCAGTAGACAAGCGTTATAATGTCAATGTTCTCTTTCCTCTATACTCGAACTGAAAATGGCTGTAACGGACAAATCACGAGAGGGATGGGTTGACGGAGAGTGTCATTGGAGGGAAACGTATTTCTTTCTTCCATTAGTTGTGTTTATCTCTGCCGCTTTGGTGGTTTCCATGCATGTGGTTAGATGGCGTCACTGGTTGGTCCTACTATTTAAAAAAGACGATCTCTCTCTCTCTCTTTTATTCCTGCTGCCCCCTCTTGCTTCTTTTATTATTTTTGTTTCCGTCTGGTTTTTCCTATCGCTGTCTTGCTTTCCCCAGCTCTCAATGACCGGATTCGTGTTGATGTGTCTCTTTATCTTGAATCAAAAACTGGCTACAACTAACAGTCAAGGGTACAGAGGATGGGTTGAGATAAAGGTGGTGGACAGAGGTGGGCAAAATCCGGATAAACTATCCGTTAATCGGATAATTCTCAATGAAACATTAACCGAATTCAGACTCTTAACTCTCTTTCCTGACCCGTTTGCTGAAGTGGGTGCACCCAATTGTTGAAGTGATACCAATACCCGTTTGTCGAAGTGATTCTAACCCATTTGCCGAAGCGGTTCAAAACTTATTATTTTCCGAAGAGGTGAATTAACATGTAATCCGGATTTTGCTAAAGCGACTCATTGCCCAGCCCTGGTGGTGGAATGTCAATCATCATCCGGTGCCTTGCCGACTGGCGTGGGCGATCGCCGATCATGGACCTCCACTTCACTCTGTCTTGCGTTGCAGCAATGGTTTCTGTTGTTCTTGCTGCTCCCAGCCATGTTGTCATCTTGTCCAGTATCTTTTCCCTCTTGTCTGCATCTGCCTGTCTTTCCCATTCTTCATCTTCCTTATTGCTTTGATAACTTGTACCAGTCATGAAGGAATAACTTATCAAAGCACTAAGGAAAATGAAGAATGGGAAAGCTGCAGGACCTGACAACATTACCACAGAGATTATTAAAGCTTTAGGAATGTCATTAGAAGATTTTCTTCTTCCTTCTTTCTTGCCAGTGTTTGTCGCTGTCGTGTTGAGGTTACACATGCTGGTGGTAGGAGGGCGCCACTGGTGGGTCCTACTTCTTTTCTGTCCGTCTGCTGTTTCTTTTGCTCTGTCTTGCTGTCTCCTCCCCCCCCTCCCCACACACACACACTCTATCACACGTATCCTGTCGATTCAGGTTCTCAGTACTTAAACTGAAACTGGCAAACGATTTTTTTTTTTGGGTTGTCTTAAAAAAAACCCAATAACATCCAAAAATGTAAAAAGCCCATGTTTTCCTTCTTTGGTACTTTTATGTGTTCCTGTCGTTCTGAAATTTCACAGCTGTAGGTTCTCTTATAAAAGTGACTCTCTGTTCTGGCAGGAACTGGCAGAAATGGGCAGGGGCAAGCAAGGGGGCGGGGCTTGAGGGTGAGGGTTGGTTGGGGGAGGGGGGTGTCATTCAGAGAGGTCCTACTTTTTCTTCCTGGTTTGTAATACACCCTGCCGAATTGGTATAATTTGTTTGTTCTATCTGGCTGTCTTAAAGCGAAAGGGGCAGATGGTTGGAAGGTGCCACTGGTAGGCCCTGCTTCTTCTCTTGCCTTCTGGTGCTTCTCTTTGTCTCAATTCTTCCCTGCTTTATATGACTGTTATTGTGCTGATGTGCTTCTCTTTACTCAAACTCAAACTCTGACTCAGACTCAAATTGTGGATGGTTTGCGGGTGCTCTGATGTGGTTTGCTCAGTCTTTCCTCTGAAACATCTATCGTCCTTATCTCTCCTCCTTGTTTTTTGTGTATGTTACTCTCTTGTAACACATCTATTGTTCGGCACTTATACGACCTTAATTGTGTTGCAAATGCCGTAAACTTCCCACTAAGCAAGATTCAATTTCAAAGTAAAAAACTCAAACTCAATTTTAACTCAAGCTCAGAGCGTAAGGGAAATTGCTCAAGAATGTGCTGCGGGAAGGAAAGCAAAGAGTCGTGTCTCGATGTATGGTAGTAGTGTGCATGGAGATGTCTATTGTGAGTGGGTGGTTGGCGGGTGCTCTGATGTGGTTTGCTCCTTCTTTCCTATGAAACATCTATCGTCCTGATCCCTCCTCCTTCTTTTTTGTGAATGTTACTCTCTTGTAACACCTCTTATCGTCGGCACTTATGTGGCACTATTGAGTTGCAAGTGCCGTAAAATTAAACGATGTCTATTGTATGTAATGCACAACCACGAGAAACATCTTGTGCCAAATGGGAGAAGGCCTGTTGACGCACAAATAACCGAGAACTGCAATAAAGTAAGCTCGAATGCTTTTTATATTTTTGGGAGGGGAGGGGGGGGG
>NW_004798119.1:297243-305354 GCF_000002075.1 Aplysia californica | reverse complement strand
ATGAGGAGAGCGACGACGACCTTCACCTTCAGCACAAGCTGAACGGGAGCGGAAGCAGCAGCATCGGCAGCGCTGGCAGCGGAAGTGGCCGGTCGGCATGGCAACCGTTGTACCTGAGCTCCGAGCTGTCGCCTCCTCAGCACATCGCTCCGTCCCCCGCCTCGTACCGCGACCGCGAGCCTCTCTCGGGCCCCCCACATTCGGAGAACAGCAGCAGCAGCACTGGTTTCAGCCACAGCCACAGCAGTAGTATGAAATCGCTGAGCAGCGCGGCTGTCTACAGCAGCAACCCTGAGATCCGAGTGAGTAGCCCACGAGGCCGAAGCGCCAGCCCCGTCATCGGGCACCGCCGGCGAGAGTACTCCCCGCACCACCTGAGCAACCCCTCCCCTCCCATGATGGCCATGAATCTGGTGAAGACCTCCTCCTCCTCATCTTCATCCTCCTCCTCCTCTGCAGCCGCTGCAGCTGTCGGTTCCTCCTCCCCCTCTTCCTCTTCACCTCCTTCATCCTTCTCCCCAGCCCTGAACAACAACAACAATTCATCGTCCATCCACTCGATTTCCCACCCGTCCCCACTTCCCTCACCGGTGCCACGGTCCACCCCACCCTCCTCCTCCTCCCCTTCAGCTTACGATAACAACAACAGCAGCAATACAAACAACAACAACAACAGCAGTTCAGGCCTCACCTCCTCCTCCTCCTCCTCTTCCGCCCCCACCTCCCGCAGCCTCACCTCATCTTCCGCCCCGCCGAGCAAACCCAAACCCAGCCCCATCACTCTGGGCGTGCCGCCTCTGGGCGCAGGTCCCGGTGGTGGGAGCAGCCCGCTGACCCCCATCTCCTCTGGCGGGGTCCCCATCATCTCCCCGTCGGCCAAACACCCGATGACCGCCTTCCACGGCCTCCCGACCCCACTGTTCCTGCCCAGCCCCATGGTCCCCGTCCATTTCTGGAGCTCCCTCTCCCCCGTCACCACCCTCAGCCCCAGGCTCAACTCCTCCGCCTCCGCCTTCCAGTTCCCCAGTTTTTTCAACGGGCCCCTCGCCTACTCTCCGCTGGTCGGGACTTTCTCGGCGTCGTCCTCGTCCGGCGTGGAGAATCTGGGGACCCCGGGTCTTGTGTCCACCCCAACGCGGACTATACCTGTCCTATGACAATGAATGCCACGGACCGTCTGTGGGGGCGCGCGCGCAGGTTGAGCTGGCTGCTGGCGATGTTCTGGCAAAACAACGAGACATTGTGGACCTTGACCTTGTTATACTACAACAATATGATGGACTTGTTGTTATACTTCGACAACATGTCGACTATCTCCTACACATCGGAGATACCTTCGACATCGGCTGTTTCCTTTATGAGATTTTTTTTTTATTGTTCGATTTTTATTTCGCGTCGTGTGTTGACAAGATTTGTGTACACATCATTTTTGAAAGGGTTCTTTATTTTTGTCTAACTGATGTATTTGTCCACTACATTAAGAACATCGACAAGTGACTGAGTCTGATAGATTACCCGAGGCACGTTATGGACTCGAGACACAGAGAGTGGACGTATTCTTTCGACGCAAAGGATCCAGCGCAAGTGTTGACGTTCCCATGGCAACACTTATTTCTCTACGATGTTCAGCAGTTCCAAGTCTGACTGACTGGATGGATGGATGGATGGATGACGAGATAGTTCAGGACTGATAGACTAAACTATCGAGAGATGACAAGATGGTTCAGGATTTACTGACGAAACTATCAAGGGATGATCAACGAGATAGTTCAGAACTGACAGATTAAAACTATCGAGAGATGACAAGATGTTTCAGGATTTACCGACAAAACTATCGAGGGATGATCAACGAGATAGTTCAGAACTGACAGATTAAAACTATCGAGAGATGACAAGATGTTTCAGGATTTACCGACAAAACTATCGAGGGATGATCAACGAGATAGTTCAGAACTGACAGATTAAAACTATCGAGAGATGACAAGATGTTTCAGGATTTACCGACAAAACTATCGAGGGATGATCAACGAGATAGTTCAGAACCTACTAAAGACTAAACCGTGGAGAGATGATAAATGTACTCGCATTTTGAGCTTTCAGCCCCGTGTTGTTCAACGTAGATTTAAGCTAGCTGTCAGTTCTCCTGACTCGACATCGGTGGGGAACTATCCCGCCGGTACACGATGACTCTTGACTCTTGACGCGGATAAACAGATCTGTTGGACTGTGTGTGTTAGTGAGCAGCATGGGTGGGTCATTCTCTCTCCTCTCTGCCACTTGATTGACGACGACTGGCATTGATTGCGTGCCAGGAAATTATGTGTAGTTGTGGAAACAAAAAAACTAATCTCGATTGATGCCCACCAACAAGGAAAGGCCTTTTATCTTCGTGATATAGACTTTTTATTCACTGAGGAAAAGAATGTTTTTCTTTCTACATGAATGCTTTTCCTTGCAACAAGTGGGTTGAGTTTTGTTGATAATAATATTTCCCTTTTTTTTTCTTTTCTTTTTTCCTGATTTATCGTTAAAAAAATGTTCCGTGTTTCTTCCCGCATGCTGTAATATGTCCTTAACTCAGCTGTACAGATACTAATGAGAACGGTCTCCGCCGTGATGGGTCTCTCGTCCGGCCTAACGAAGTATATATGAGACGATGTTTTGTTTGGTTTTCTCTCCCGGAGAGTTTGTTTCCCCCCGCCCCGTGTTTTGATCTGACAACGAGATACTACGTACTACGTAATGTTTTTTTGTTTTTTCGTGTTTTGTTTTGTTTTTCCCCCACAACGAGGATAATTTTATCCGATATGCCAGGACGAGCTTGGTGCTCAGTAGATGTTTGCAGTTCTCCTCACGGTGTGTGTTTGTTTGTTTGTTTGTGTGCGAGTGGAAAATGAAAAACTTGTTCTACGTACTGTGAATGAACCGGCGTCTGTGGGTGGTTGGTGGGCGGGCGCTGTAGTGTGATTAGTTCCTTCTTTCTTACATCAAACACCTACCTATCATCTTTACCTCATTACTTTATTTTCTTTGTATGTTTGTTGTTCTCTAGTAACTCCTCTAATCTCCGGCACTTATATGACCAATTTGTGTTGCAAATGCCGTAAAACTATTTAGCTTTAACTAAAACTAAAAGAACTGGCGTCTGTTGCTGTGTAGCGGTTAGGCACTTTGCCAGCCATCGTTCGCTCACAGAGGACGTGACGTAGATGTAGATTCCTGAGGGAAGAGGGTTTTTTTAAATCGAATATTTCCACCTATCTGCTGGGATATTGCTTTCCCCCCCATCTCATCCCCGCTTGACCCTGACAGGCAGTAAAAAGCGGCCTGCTTCCTAAGTTATATATAGAATTGCGTCGACAGATGTGTAAAACATTTACCATTACAAATTTTTACTGGGAATGAGGTGTTCATGGAGGTTTTGAACCTTCAGCCATTGTGTTAGATTAATGGTTGCCATCTAGACAGTTATTTTTCGTCACCCTCACCTTGCTTTGTAATCAAGAGCACTCTTCTCTCTCTCTTTCTCTCTCTCTCTCTCTCTCTCTCTCTCTCTCTCTCTCTCTCTCTCTCTCTCCCTCCCTCTCTGTCTGCTCTTTCTTTCTCTCTCTGTTTCAACTCTCTCAAAAATTGATTTTTATGCCTCGCTATATGACCCTACGACTTAGATCTAGTCAGTAGACTGAAAAAACAAGAGGCATACTTTTTTTCCTGAAACAAAACTCTTACAGAGTTGCTAGCTTGGGATTTACCCAAGTATGAAAAATAAATATCAAATTTCAGAGGGTGATTATATTATATCTGCAGACGCTTCTTTTGGACAGAAGATGCTGGGATGGCCCTGCTTTTAGCTTTAGTGTAGTGGAATAGATATCTAGGTTATTTATTAAATTCATTATTTTGTGCTAGCGAAATTGTATAGTTTTTGGCTGTGAATACGTCAATGGATGGGATGACTTGAGTTATATTTTACAACTTGCAAATGGGGAGATTATTGATGATTGTGGTTCTGCTTGTATTACATATGCTTGTTGGATGGGAAAGAAGATAGCATCAGCTCCACAAATACTTAAGTCTTTTTTTTAAAAATATTTTGAGGAAAATTTAAAGAAAAAAGTTTAAAAACGGGTGGCCCAAATTCGAGCTCTGACTAGGCCACTTCTTATGTTTCAGTTAAAAACTAGGACGGAAATACTGAAATAAGAAGAGACATTTTTTGTAAGATGCCCCAAGATGTCTTTAACAAAAAAACTCTAACTTTATCTGGAAATCCCCAGAAATTTATTTGGTCGATTGTGGCATTGCGATGACGATACGCTCGTGTTAATCAGTTTATCTTTCCAACCTGTGATTCTTACTCTGTTCTGTTCCTCGTGATAGATTTTTACCCTCAGTGCAGTTTCTTTCTGCTGTCGTTGCTTGCTCTGTCAAATACAACAACATGATTTTTCCTTGTTCCTTTGTTGTGAATTTTTTCACGTTCTTTGTTCTCGTATTTTATTTTTCCCTTCCATTTTTTAAAATAAATTTTATCCTTGGCAACTTTACCCTGATGTGTGTATTGTACTCCGGAGTTCTTTTTCGCCTTTTTTTTTTTCTTCTTTTTTTGCCAAGTTTGTTTTTCATGAACTTTCTCAATTCAGGATTTGAGTTGCCCATTATCGTGTTTGGCAACACGTAGCTCCCAGTTTAACATTTCACAAACAACTTGATTGCGCGAATTTCTTTGAAAATCGCAAACTCCTCAAGGCACACATGCGAAAAAGACCCGGTATACAGTGACCCTATTTGTTATGGAGATTGTTGGGGTTGTTAAGTTGTTGAATTTTGTTTTGTTTGTTAATTTTGACCTTTACCCCCCCCCCCCTTGCCCGACAGTATAAATATATATATTATCTGTTAACACTAATGTTGCAGCACCCGTGAAGTCAAATGAAATCCATCTCGTTTCCTCAACCACGCTGTTAGGGCAGACAGACTATACACACACTTTTTGTTTTGTTGGTATCTTTATGTTTGATGTGCTGCCTTGTTAGTACGGTATATTATTCTTTTGTTGTGGGTAGCTTCAACATAGTTTTTGTGTTGGGATGGCTTTTTGGGGCTGTCGGCTGTATGAGTGTGTTTTGTTTTGGGATGTTTTTTGGGGCTGTCGGCTTTTAAGGGGGGGGTCATTGCTGGGTTTGTTTTTTTCTTTTATTCGGGTGTGTGTTTGGGGGGGGGGGGGGGGGATGTTGGTTTGTTTCGTTTTCCTTATTAGGCCATATACATACATGAAGGGTGCTGTTGGTAGGTCCTATTTTTCTTCTTTCCCTCTGTTGTTTCTGTCTTAATTAACTTTTCTCCCTGCACTAAATGACCCTTATTTTAATCACGTCAGTTTTTCTTCTCTTTACTCATACTCAAGCAAAGTAGGATGTACTTCTGACTTAACTATGTCCAGAGGGTTACCTCAAGATGACAAGGGCTCGCATGTCATAACTGATCTCTGAACTTAACGAAAAGACTTTGCAAGTTGGCTAAGGGGAAAGAGGACACTTTTTACAGACGAAAAAAAAAATGTGTGAATGTCATTTGATAATGGGTGGGGTTTTTTGTTGTTGTTATATTTAACCTCTGAATTGAACGAAAAGACAGGCTTGGAACAGCCCAAGTTGTGTTCGAGTGCGTGGTTGGAAGACATTATATACCAACAGGGCTAGTCTGTTTTACTGGGCTTTCAAAATTCTGACTTTAGTTTGTCATATCGTTACCTTTTGATTGGTTGTTTCCGCTCATCTGGTCCGACAGTGACCCAGAAAAAGGGGAATATCTTTGGTTGTGAATTACTTAGATGCGGTTGTGCGGAAACTTCAGCTATTTAGACGTGTGTGGACCAGTATATCTTCAGCATCATTTCGCAAGCGCTTAAGTCATTTTTTTTAAAATTGGAGACAGGTAAAGAAGGAAAAAAAACCCATCCCAAATCAGAACCAAGACTTGGGGCACTCATGGTTTTTACATTTAAAAGCAAGGAAGGAAATGATGAAATGAAACAAAACTATGTTTTTGTCAGATATCCCTTGAACTTGATGTCTTTTTTTTTTTTATATAAACTTTATCTGGAATCCCCTCCAGAAATTGATTTGAGCATGTGGATTTGAAATCATTTCTTGGAGAAATTTTTTTTTCGAGTTGAACAGTTTTATGTTAGACAAAGTCAACAGTTTTCTCGTACTTTGTATTTTATTTTTTTAATTTCAGGTAGTGGGTTGTTTTGGGGGGAAGGGGGGGGGGGTTCTCTTCAATGAAGTAGGTCAGAACCATTACAGGAAAGTGCCTTGTGTCCCCGAAGAAGATTGACTGTAAGGGGTGGATGCACCTTCTTACCTCGGGTGACATTCCTCGGTGCTGAGTAAATATTGCCGCCATCGCTCCGTGAGGTTTAATTGTCTCTGTAGTTATCACCCACGCCCCCTTGTGTTTGTTTTCATGGGTGCTCTGACATTAACGCTGAACAAAGAGACGAGGTCTGATGTTGGATCCAGAACACTCTTTCAATTTGCCCGAAACTAAAAGCGAAAATGTGTACCGTAAACGTCAGTTGGTAATTTCTTTCTGGCTATTTTTTTTTCTGTTTAAGTTCTACACACAAGATAGAAAAAAGTTTTCAGGCTCTGTGTCAATGTTGGAATAGTTGAGTGTTTAAATTACGAAGAAGATACGCTGAAAGTGATGTAGAGTATTTTAGTGGGAGGGGGTTCTGATATAATTATAATTATTATTTATTGCTGGGAGATGGCGGAGGGTGTGGGAGAGGTATGTGGGAGGGCTGAGAGCAGTAGGTTCCAGAGAACTGTATGTTGAAATATTTATATATATAGGGGATGGGTGTTAAGTTCCAGAGAACTCTTATTTTGAAATATTTACACAGGGGAAGGGTGCTAAGTCCTATGTAGTACTTTCACTTTTTGTACTCAGAAGGCTGTTACTGTTTCTCCTTTGTACACAACCATTATGTCATTCAAGTCTTTAGCATCGCAAACTTCCCTAAAGCTCCGCTCTTATTTAACAACCTATTTGCATAAAATAAACTCCAAACCGAGTAGAAATGAATGATCCAAACAGTAAACATACAGTTTGAGTATAGGTAACAAGGTGAATTTGCTGAGGTTTGGTAGATTTTTCTGAGTGTAAATACAAGTAGTGAGCGATGCTTGGATGAAGCGACGCACCATATTCAAAGAGCTAACTAAGCCAGACTGTGTAATGAGCGGTTAGTTAACTGGGGCATTGCTTCAGATTGTGCAATACCATCTACATTAACACTTTTAGTACCATGAGCCCGTGCAATGAAGTAAATACCAAAGGCAATCACGTTATGCGATAGCTGAATGGTTAATGAAACACTGTGAATTTTTCAAGTGTGTTTCTTGGGATGTGAAGGTTTTTTTTTAATTAAAGAAAATTCTACATTGACTTCAGCATTCTAAACTGGTGCAGTCCTTGGGTTGTTTTTTTCCACAATTTGAGTCTTTGGTACTGTAAGTGTTAATTGAGGCAGCTTATGTATGACGTGCTCCTCTTCCTTTTCTTTGTTTGTTAATTCTCTAGTAGTACTAGTAGCATGATCTCTTGTTCTTCAGCACTTATGTGACCTATTTTTGTTGCAAGTACCATAAAACTTATTAAATAAAACGTAACTTGTTTTCTGTTCAGCCTAGATGTATTGTCTTTATGCAGGATTGCAGAGGAAGAAAAAGAGAGAGAGAGAGAGAGAGAGAGAGAGAGAGATAGAGGTAACAGAGAGAGAGAGAAAGTGACAAAGGGACAGATTCTCTGTCTCACAGTAGTCTCATTATATTATTCTTCTCATAGAAAGAAGCTTTTGAGACTTCCCAGTGGAATGGCATCCACACAAAGACTCAAGCCAAGATCTGCACTGGACCAAAACCCATTGCCATGTCAGCCTACCCTCATTACAATTTGTTGTTGTCAGTCAAGAGAAGTACATTACGCAAAAGAATAGACATTTGATGCATAAAAATAGCACAACAAACAAATTAAAAAAACAGAATGAAAGGAAACAATTAGAATGTACGAGCAGGGCCCTCCAAACACCCACATATCTG